>NC_060275.1:37427674-37582358 GCF_021613505.1 Equus quagga
TTTTTTTTAAAGATTTTATTTTTTCCTTTTTCTCCCCAAAGCCCCCCGGTACATAGTTGTGTATTCTTCGTTGTGGGTTCTTCTAGTTGTGGCATGTGGGACGCTGCCTCAGCGTGGTTTGATGAGCAGTGCCATGTCCGCGCCCAGGATTCGAACTAACGAAACACTGGGCCGCCTGCAGCGGAGCGCGCGAACTTAACCACTCGGCCACGGGGCCAGCCCCTCTACTTTCATTCTTTTGCATGTGGCTGTCCTGATTTCCCAACACCATTTATTGAAGAGACTTTCCTTCCATTTTCCTTTCCATTGTATGTTCTTGGCTCCACTGTCAAAAATTAGCTGTTCATAGATGTGTGGGTTTATTTCTGGGCTCTTGGTTCTGTTCCATTGATCTGTGTGTCTGTTTTGGGGCCAGTACCATGCTGTTTCGGTTACTATAGCTTTGTAGTATATTTTGAAGTCAGGGATACCTCCAGCTTTGCTCTTTTTTCTCAGGATTCCTTTGGCTCTTTGGGGCCTTTTGCTGTTCCAGATAAATTTTAGAATTCTTTGTTCTACTTCTGTGAAAAATGTTGTTGGAACTTTGATAGAGATTGCATTGAATCTGTAGATTGTTTTAGGAAGTATGAAACATTTTAACTATGTTAATTTTTCCAATTCAAGTGCACAGGATATCTTTCCATTTCTTTGCATCTTTCCTCAATTTCTTTCAACACTGTTTTATAGTTTTCCATGCACAGGTCTTTCACCTCCTTGGTTAAGTTTATTCCTAGGTATTTTATTCTTTTTCTCGCAATTGTAAATGGGATTGTATTCTTAATTTCTCTGTTACTTCAGTGTTAGTATATAGAAACGCAATTGATTTTTGTATGTTGATTTTGTATCCTGCAACTTTACTGTAATTAATTTATTACTTCTAAAAGATTTTTGGTGGATTCTTTAGGGTTTTCTATCTACAAAATAATGTCATCTGAAAATAGTGATGCTTTTACTTCTTCCTTTCCAATTTGGATTCCTTTTATTTCTTTTTCTTGCCTAATTGCTCTGGCTAGGACTTCCAATACTATGTTAAATAAGAATGGTGACCGTGGGCATCCTTGTCTTGTTCTTTTTCTTAGAGGGATAGCTTTCAGGTTTTCCTCATTGAGAATGATATTAGCTGTAGGTTTGTCATAGATGGCCTTTATTATGTTGAGGTACTTTCCTTCTATACCCATTTTATTTAGAGTTTTTATCATAAATGGATGCTGTATCTTGTTAAATGCTTTCTCTGCATCTATTGAGATGATCATGTGATTTTTATTCTTCATTTGTTAATGTGGTTTATAACATTGATTGATTTGTGGATGTTGAACCATCATCGCACCCCTGGAGTAAATCCCATTTGATCACAGTATGTGATCTTTTTAATGTATTGTCATATTTGATTTGCTAGTATTTTGTTGAGGATTTTTCCATCAATGTTCATCAGTGATATTGGCCTGTAATTTTCTTTTTTTGTGTTGTCCTTGTCTGGTTTTGGTATCAGGGTAATGTCGGTTTTATAGAATGAGTCAGGAAGCTTCCTTTCCTCTTCAAATCTTTGGAAGAGTTTGAGAAGGATAGGTATTAAAGCTTCTTTGAATGTTTGGTAGAGTTCACCAGAGAATTCACCTGGTCCTGGATTCTTATTTTTTGAGAGGTTTTTGATTACTGTTTCAATCTCCTTAATGATGATTAGTCTATTCTAATCTCTATTACTTCTTGATTCAGTTTTGGAAGGTTGTATGATCCTAATAATTTATCCATTTCTTCTAGATTATCTGATTTGTTGGTGTATAGCGTTTCATAGTATTCTCTTATAATCTTTTGTATTTCTGAGGTGTCTGTCATAATTTCTCCTCTTTCATTTCTGATTTTATCTGACTCTTCTCTCTTTTTTTCTTGGTGAGTCTAGATAAAAGTTTGGCAATTTTGTTTATCTTTTCAAAGAACCAGCTCTTGGCTTCATTGATTTTCTCTTGTTTTTTTTAGTCTCAATTTCATTTATTTCTGATTTTTATTATTTCCTTCCTTCTACTGATTTGGAGCTTTGTTTGTTCTTCTTTTTCCAGTTCCTTTAGGTGTACTGTTACACTGTTTATTTGGGAGTATTCTTATTTGTTGAGGTAGGCCTGTATTGCTATAAACTTCCCTCTTAGAACTGCTTTTGCTGTATCCCACAGATTTTGGCATATTGTATTTTCATTTTCATTTGTCTCCAGGTACTTTTTGATTTCTTCTTTGATTTCTTCATTGACCCAATCATTCCTCAGTATCATTTTGTTTAATCTCCATATATTTATGGCTTGTTGGATTTTCTTCCTGTAGTTGATGTCTAGTATCATACCATTGTGGTCAGCAAAGAGGCTTGGTATTATTTTAATCTTCTTAAATTTGAGATTTCTTTTGTGGCCTAATATGTGATCTATCCTGGAGAATGTCCCATGTGCATTTGAAAAGAATGTGTATTTCGCAGTTTTTGGATGGAATGTTCTGTATAAATCTACTAAGTCCATCTGGTCTTATGTGTCATTAAGGCCAATATTTCCTTATTGATCTTCTGTTTGGATGCTCTATCCATTGGTGTAAGTGGAATGTTGAAGTCCTCTACTATTGTTGCATTACTGCCTATTTCTCTTTTATGTCTGTAAATAATTTCTTTATGTATTAAGGTGGAATGCATAGATATTTACTAGTGTTATATCCTCTTTTTGGACTGTTCCCTTTATCATTATGTAGCACCCTTCTTTGTCTCTTATTACAGTTTTTATTTTAAAGTCTATTTTGTCTGATATGAGTATTGCTACCTCATTCTGAATGATAACCTTGCTGGGTAGAGTATTCTTGGCTAAGGTTTTTCTCTTTCAGCACTTTAAATATATCGTGCCACTCCCTTCTAGCCTGTAAGGTTTCTGCTGAGACGTCAGCTGATAGCCTTATGGGGTTTCCTTTGTATGTAACTTGTTACCTTTCACTTGCAACTTTTAGGATTCTCTCTAATTCTTGACATTTTAATTACAACGTGTCTTGGCGTGGGGCTCTTTGTGCTTCCTGTATCTGGATGTCTGTTTCCTTCCTTAGGGTAGCAAAGTTTTTGGCTGTTATTTCTTCAAATAGATTTCCTGCCCTTTTGTCTCTCTCTCCTCCATCTTGAACACCTATAATACAGATGTTAATATGCTTGATATTGTCCCAGAGGTCCCTTAGACTGTCCTCGTTCTTTTTAATTCTTTCTTCTTTTATTGTTCAGCTTGGATGATTTCCTCTAGTCTTTCGTGCAGCTCACTGATCCATTCTTCTGTATCATCTACCCTGCTTTTGAGACCCTCTAGTGAATTTTTCATTTCCCATATTCTATTCTTCATTTCTGATTGGTTCTTTTTTATATTTTCCAATTCTTTGTTGAAGTTCTCACTGAGTTCATCCACTCCCCTCCCAAGATCAGTGGGCATCCTTATAACTTTTACCTTGTACTCTTTGTCAGGTGGATTGTTTCTCTCTGTTTCATTTAGTTCTTTTTCTGGGGTTTTGTCCTGTTCCCTTATTTAGAACAAATTCCTTTAGTTCCTCATTTTGCCTTTTCTCCATGCTTATATCTATGTATTAGGTAGGTCAGCCATGTCTCCCAAAATCTTGGAAAGATGGCCTTATGTAAGAGATGCTTATGAGGCCCAACAGTGTGCTTCCCTCTTGTCACCAGTCCCAAATGTTCCAGGAGTGTC
This sequence comes from Equus quagga, assembly GCF_021613505.1. Classification (NCBI taxonomy): domain Eukaryota; kingdom Metazoa; phylum Chordata; class Mammalia; order Perissodactyla; family Equidae; genus Equus; species Equus quagga. The sequence goes on from NC_060275.1 coordinate 37,431,418, forward strand.
CCCTGTGTGAGCTATGTGTGTCCTTCTGTTGTGGCAGGGTTATTCTTGCTGCAGGTGCATGGGGAGGCTAAGCTGTCCCCCTGGCCGGCTGGTTGTAATGCTTAGATGCATGTGGCTGCTATGGACCCTTCAGTCACTTTATTGGGTGTGAGGAGCCCCAGCACAGTTGGCTACAAGATCTAATAGCACATTCCTGTTGTAGTTTTTTTTAAGTGAGTAGGCCCCCAGCATCATGGTTGCTAGGCTCAGGGACTTACAATTGCTGTAGGCCTCTGGCCTGCAAGGCTGTTGTCTGTTCTCTCAGGAGTGCAGCTGGGTGGGGTTGGCCCCAGGCATGGGAGTACCCAATTGTTTCAGGCTTTGGAAGTTGGAGCTGATTCCCTATGTGGTTGTTTGAGAAGCACAAGTCTGCTGAAGCTAACAAGCCCCACCACCCACAGGGTTACATACCTTGTCAGCACAGTCCTGCTCCATGCACGCACCCCAACCCACTGAAGTGGACCCAGTCACCCCACTGCAGAGGCCCCACATACTCCTCCAATGCAGGCCCACCCCTCGCACATGTCCTGCCCCACAGAGATGGACCCGCTCACCAAGCTGCAGAGGTTCCCGGCACCCTGCCTTTGCAGGCCCACAAGTTCCCTGTGGGCTTGCTGTTGGGTGGGCCCAGTCCCTAGGGTGGCATGCCTGACCTAGCTGAGCTGGATTAAATTGGTGCTCTAGTGGGTGGGGCAGACGCCTGGGCTAACAGGCCAGGGGAAGAACTCCAATGGCGTCTGCCAGCATCTGTGTCCGCATGCCTGTACTAGGTCACAATAATGGCTGCCACCAAAGTCCTAATACCTGGAGAATTCTCGCCTCTCACCAAGATGCATGCAGAGCCTATCAGGTGAGTCTCTTTTCACCGAAGGACAGTGCACCTTTCTTTCTGGTGATTCTAGGATGCGTTCTGAAATGGGTGAATCTGTATGTGGACCCTTTAAGAGCAGGCTTTTTTCCCTTATGTCCGAAAGCTCTTCTAGGGGCATTCCCCATTACAGTTAATAACCAGCAAAGCCAGATATTATGACCTTTGTCTCAGTTGTGCTGAGTCCAAAAGCTGCTTATTGTGGTAATGCTTCCTTGCTCAGATCTCCCACTCCTCCAAGGAAGGTTTCATACCTTAGGATTGCTACCAGCAGGCCATGAAGCACCATGGCTCAAAGATGGCCTTTTTCTTTCCAGAAACGAATTTCTGCTTCTTCCACCTCAGTCAGCACCATCCCTTGTTGTGGGGGTTCTTTTTATCCAGTTTTCAGTTCTCTCTCAGGGGTAACTGTTCCAAGAGTAGTTATAAATTTGTTGTGTGCGTGGGAGGATGTGAGTTCAGAATCCACCTACGCCGCCATCTTGACATTGTCCTCTCCACTATGTGTTTGAGAGAGCTCTCCCTGGCTACATTCAGTGTGGAGAACCATTTGGAGGGATCCACGGTACTTGATAAATACTTGTCCAGTGGACAAAAGGAAGGAGGGAAATCTCTTAAGAGGGCATTACATTTATCAAAAAATGAGGTAATGCTGACCTTGACTAAAGTACTTTGCCAACACTACAAGTGACAGGTGGACTAAGAAAACTGACATTAAAAACCTTTAAATCATTCATTAACAAACCAGGCTTACAGGCAACCAATTACTGCTCACCTTCCAAAATCTTCTGCTTGACAACCATAGACCTTGTGTTCTCCAATGTCATGCTTTGTCTCCTGGGGGCTCCCGCCTCCCTTCCCAGAGCCATTTTTTGTTCTGTCAGTCTGTCAAAGTCCTGCCCATGTGTCAAGACCCATGAAGTGAGTTTGTAGGGCTAGAGTACTTCTGGAGTCCTTTCAGCTCTGGAATTCCATGATTCTTTGTCTCCCTGGACCATTACAGTCCAAGGACCCTCCTGTCTTTGCCCTTACTTCCAGTGCCAAGAACCACACCCTGCCATGTTAGCTCATCATCTCTAAGTGTGCAGCCGACTCTTCACGTATTTGTGCCTTTTCATTGGACTATAAGAATCTCAGGGCTCCCAGGAATTTATGACAGACGTTTGTGTCTCCTATAATAGCTAGCACAGTGCTAGTCATTCCTAGTATTGAACACACACATACAAACACACACACACACTCTCCTGGTAATATACATACATTCTGGCCATTTTCATGTCACAGAATAAAAATCACTTGATCCCTTAGATCTCAATTACCTCCTCTGTAAAAAAAGGACATTAAGTTTAATGATCTCTTTGGTCATTTGTGGCCCTAAGATCAATGAAAAGTGATTAACATTCACAGACAATCTACTCTCCTTTAATATCTGTTTCACCACATTATTCCCACTTAAAAACTATCAATTCTGTTTCCTCCCTCATCAAATCAAATGCTGCCTGATGATGATTCTCTCCTTGACCAAACTCTTGCCATGCTCCTCTAAGCCCTCTTCTCAACTAGGCCTCAACCATGGCCTATAAAGACTTGAACCAACACTAACATAGTTTCTAAGAGCTCAAGCCCACATCCCTAGGATGACTCTACCCCTCCTTAAAGTGCCTTCCTGAGAAAACCCAAGGCTGTGGAAAAGAATTTACTGTTCATTCCAGCTGACAAATGAGGTTGGGGCCCGTCTCCCAGCCTCTGTGGGAGGGGAGGAGCTTAACTCTGATAAGTGCCAGTTCACAAACCTATGTGGGTTTCACATGGACCAACCACTCCTCCCTGCTTTTTGTGATGTTTCCCTTCCCTGACTCTGCTGAGCCCTCACTCACCCCTTCCCCATTCTCTCATTCTCTCTTTAAACTGCCCAGTCACCTCTGTACAAATCGAAGTGGAGCACAGTTCATGCTGAACTCTTCTCCTTATTGCAATAATATAATACTGATTAAAATCTGCCCTTAGCACTTTAACCAGTATCCAGCTTTGTTCATCTTGACATTCTATCCAGCCTTAGGGACTCGTCTTTAATGGGGGCCACTCCACTTATCCAACCTCACCTCCCTCCTCACCCCAACTGAGAAGATGGATCTGACCACCCCGTGCATACCCCACACTTCACCCTCTTCCTCCTTCTTGTGGAGTGCCCCCTCCTCCTCCTCCTCTCCCCAGCTCTCCATACTTTCACAGACCTGCTATGATATCCATCCTCACTGGACAACTCCTGCTACGGCTGCCGTTTTTCCTCTTTGAGGTCTTACAACAATCACATGGTATCACCCAATTTACCATTTAATTAGACCCTGTATAACAGTTGTGCTGTGCGCAGTTCTGCTTCCTCAACTAATGGTGGGCACTTTTCAGACAAAAATCCTCATCCTGGACTTCTTCCATATTCTGGCAGCTCCAACATTCCTTGGTAAAGAAAGTGTTCAATGAGTCCTTTGGTTTAACTGACCTCCATTCCTCCACACTGAATTCCATCTATCCAGTTTGGATCTTTACACTTAGGAACAGTTGATTCGGGAAGGAAGAAAGGTCAAGAGATTGTTTCTCTTTGATGTATAATTCAATTTGCTTCCAGATTCCTAATTTTTTCCAAGACTTGCTTTGAAGTGACTAAAAGACATGAAATTACTGCCTTTGATCATGGGGATTCAGTGACTCAAACTGGCTTAAGATCTGACTTAAACATAACAAGGGCCAAGTATTCTATAGCTCTTTCCTAGACACAGGGGCCAGAAAACAGAGACCCTGCCCTGAGCAGCTTCTTGAAGACTGAGTACCCTGATCCTTTCATCTTCAGTCTCAGGGGGCTTTGAGAAAAGGGCACTCAAGGAACAAAACGCTATTGTGCCATTGATAAGAAACTGCCACTTCTCCACAGTCACTCTAGGCAGGTAGCCGAGAATCTGAGTCCACCACCTCTTCCCATGCACACACAGGTCTCAGGGCTGTGGGAAAGGGTTCCCCTCTGGGGCAGCCTGCACTGGCCTCCCAGCTCACTCCATCCCACTCCGTCAATGGCTTGGCCTCCACCATGTGCTGTCTGGCTATCAGCGATTCATAAAACACCAAGGCTCTGCTACCTCATTAGTTTTGAGGCTCATCCTGCTTTTGCCTGCAGGTTCCCAGTCAGGAGATAAGCCATACAACCCTGATCTGAACCACCAGGGAATTTAGACATAACCATGTTGTACCTAGATTACTTTATCTGGTGCAAAAGTCCTTCTGCGTCCTTTTCCACCTAAAGGTCATTGACCCATAAAAACAAACACAATGATGAAGAAAAATTTTATTTCTTTCCTGTAAGGAGGGATTTTTCAGAGGAAAAACGAGAAAGCATATGGAATATCTGTATTTTTAATTAAGAATAAGAGCCTTCACGTTATTCAATAAATATGGCAAATAATAGAACATGACTTATTTCAATATTATGACACTACGGGAAAGTGAAGGGGAGAAAGGGGGGATTCAATGGAAATAGAAGAGAATCAGGAAGAGACAAACAGAGGGGCCACAGGAAGGAAGCTAAAAGCCCTCCACCAATCTCGCTATTCCCAGAACCTCCCATGGCGTCAAGAGTCCCCCAGTCCGGCCCTGGTAAAGATGACACTTTCCTAGGAGCCCTCCTTGGATGAGACCAGCTTCACAGGCTCTCCTCGAAGCCAGGCTCAGTTTATTAGTGAGGGAAGCCACAGCATGAATCACACCCTCATTCACAATGCTCAGCTCTCTCACTCCCTCAGTCCTGCTGCCCTGCCTGCCCTTGACGACAAGGGCTTGAGAAGCTTGCCCTGTGTGGCATCACAGGCTCCATACAGTCTCGAACCCTGTGGCCAACAGGGGCATCCATGGACTGGAGAGAGAGATTCCTTTCCGCCCACCTAATGGCATCCCGGCCCTGACACTGATGAGCATGCCTTTTGGGGCCCCTCGCAGCCTGTGCAGACATTCCTCACCAGCTGCACCCAGTGGAAACAGGGCTGTCACCATCAGCAAAACTGTGCACTTTGGGACACCAGGCACCTTACTGTCCTCAGGGCACCCTCAGCACTGTGACTGACAAGTAACAGGGCTCAATAAAGGCCTGATGGGTTGATGGAAGGACTGAACGAGTGAATGAAAGAAGAAACTTTTTACACCAAAAATCACTACATTAGTGAAACGCTTTTAAAAATAAATTTCTCTTGACCAGTCTTTGGGTCATGCTTTTCCTAACATACCTAGTGAATTGTAAGTTCTGTCAATCACATGTTTTCAGTTCATAGGTTTTTAGGTAACATTATCTAGGCCACCATGATTTTTTTACTGTGTATATTTCCTCTGATTACAAAAGTAATACATTTCCACTGTGGGAAAAAAAAATGCTGCAATTATGCCTAAAAATTAATAAAATGCTACTATTATGTATCCATATATGAAGTAAAAGTATCCTGTAATCCCACCCATACAGATTTTCATCAATACTCCTCCAGATGTGTTAAATGAATAAATTAACATCATATATACACTTAAACTAAGAAGTGTGAATAATAGTTTCTACACCTAATTACGTTAGGAAAAGTTTCTCAAAAATTACTTTATCGGTCTTTATTTCACTGGCAGGTCCTTCCCATTAGAATTCTCAATTCCCTTTGTGTTTCTTCACCTCTGAGATGTGAATTGCTTGACTTGACTATTTAAAATGTCCTCTGTGGCAGCCTTTGAGAAGCATCAGTCACAGCCCTCATCACCCATCTCTGGGGTCTCTGCATGGACCGCAGGGTAGCCAAGAATGCCAGCCAGCCAAGCTGCCAGGGTCCTGTGGGACACCACGCCTGCATGTGGGTGAGCCCCAGGGGTGGCACTGAGCTGCTAAAAGCTCCAAGGATAGGTGAGCACTGAAGTCCATCAAAATTGGGGGCACAGTGACATGTGGGCCGTGAGAGGAGATAAACCATCTAGGGAGCCCATGGTGGGGTAAGGGAAACACAGTCATCACAGGCACAACCTCCCACCCACCCCACAAGCAAAAACACTTTAAGGATTAAATAAACAAATAAAGAAATAGTCCCAAGTGTTTCTGTCCTCCAAGTACAAGGCATAAACCTTGTTTTCTGGTTGGTTTTATTGAGATACACTTCACATACCAGAAAATTCACCCTTTTAAACTGTACCATTAAGTTGTTTTCAGTGTATTCACAAAGTTGAGCAACCAATACCAATATCTAAATATGAACATTTTCATCACCCTAAAAAGAAACCCCATACTCGATTAGCAGTCACTCCTCACTTATCCCTCCCCCCAGCCCCGAGCGACCCCTAATCTACTTCCTGTCTTATGCATTTACCTGTTCTGGACAATTTATATACAGAACCACATTTTGCTTATCCATTCATCAGTTGATGGACATCTGGGCTGTTTGCAACTTTTGGCTCTTGTGAATAATGCTATTATGAACATTTGTGTACAAGTTTTTGTGTGGGCATACGTTTTCAGTTCTCTTGGTAACACACCTAAGTGTAGAATTGCTGGGTCATATCGTAACTCCAAGTTTATGAAACCCTGGGTTTTGATTAATGATTTTTCTCCAGCAAATCTCAGTAGTCCCCTCCCACCACCACACACACATTTTTCATTATCAGTGGCCAGAGCTCATAAGACCCTGACATTTCACAAAATGCACAGGATGTGAAACGCCAAGAAGACCTCGACCCCTGGAATATTCCAGTAGTAGCCCTACTCTCCTTAGAGCCATAGGATATTTGACCTCCTCAAAGACCTTGAAGACTGAGCTGAGCCTCAAACTAGCCAACGATGGCCTGCAACTCCAGGCAGCTTGGGCCTCAGCTTGAAGGGAAACTGCCACACTTTGAAAAGTCCAGAAGGCCCTTCCCTGCCAGAGGATCACAGGCCCTGGGATCCATTCTGGGCCCAGCAAGGGGCATCTGGCCTCCTGGCTCTGTGAGCTTTTCCCACCCCAGTGGCTCAGGCAGGGTCGGAGGCATACCAGGTCTAAGGTTGGGGGGGGGGGGGGTGTCACTGAGCCGACTGAGCCAGACCTTAGCCGCCTCAAGGTTCTTCCCTGGGGTTCCCAGAGCTTGCCCCACGCCACCCCCATTCTCCAACCAACTGCTCCTCGGCACCAGCCTTCCCAGGTGGCAGCCCTCCTGACCCTCCTCATCTTCCAAGGGCTGTCAGGCTCTCACCTGCCAGCTGCAGGGAAACAGCTCCAGCCCTCAGTTTGCCTCCTCCACTTAAATACTCAGCGCACTAATTACAAGGACACACCCAAATGGTGGCCAGGAAAGGACAAAAATTATCTTTGAGGTATTTGCCAAAACCTATGGAAGTAACATCCATGTCTCCATCCTAATTCCCTCCCTCCCACTTCCATTCCCATCATCATCGTGCACCCCTCCTGAGGAACTGAATTAACTTAGGAGACAAAGTAAAGGGACGAAACAAGTGTTCCCGTGGACATAGTGGAATCAGTAAAATAGACACACAGGTAAATCTTCTGGAGTATACCTGTTCCTATTTTACAAGATCGACCAAAAATCAGGATGGCTCTTTAGGGATCTCTAAGCCCCTTCCAAGGTCTTTTAACTGTTCTATGTGGTATAAATACCAGAAGAAGTGTGGTTTCCTAAACTCCATCTTTAAATTAATTGCTCAGGGTCAATAGAAGAAGAAATTCAGAAGCAAAGGAACCAAACACAAGGGCCTGGCTGTCACTGCCATAGGACCATATCACAGCGGAAGGGTGGGATGTGGGATCAGCAATATTGGGATCAGATTTGTTTCCAAAAATGAGTTCCAAGCAGTGATGTCAATTTTTTGTGTCAATTTGATGGGGCTGAGGGATGCCCAGATAGCCAGTAAAACATTATTTCTGGATGTGTCTGTGAGGGTACGTCTGGAAGAGATCAGCATTTGAATTGGTAGACTGATTAAAGATTGCCCTCACCAGTGCGGGTGGGCATCATCCAGTCCTCAGGCCTCAGAACAGGACAAAAAGGACAAAGTAGGGGAAAATTTGCTCTTCTTATGCTTGAGCTGGCACATCCATCTTCTCCTGACCTCCGATATCAGGCTTGCAGACAGGAGATCATGGGACTTCTTGGCCTCCATAATTGTGTGAGCCAATCCCTACAATAAATGCCCCCTTTTATACTCATATCTTATTGGTTCTGTTTCTCTGGAGAGTCCTGACTAATACACAAGTATTATTAATACCCGAGGATGCTTCTCAAAAACGTGTTCTGGAGTAAAGAGCTTTCTTTACCAAGGTATTCTCAAAGCCACTGACAGAGTCTCATGGAATGGAAATTTTGCAGAGGGAGGTTAGACACAGCTGGCCCAGGAGACTTGAGTGCTTAGCAACACACTCTCAAAACGACGAAAGGCAATGCTAAAATATCTTCCTTTTAGTTTTACCTCTTCCATTGAGTCAATGCAGAGAGGGTATTGGTGTCTCCATATCTCATTTTTTGATTCAGAAGGAAATTATTAATATTTTATTGAACAATACATTCTGAAAATGTCCAAAAGTAATACGGAGGAGAAAAGAATCCCCTAGACTAGAGATACGGGAATCACAGCTCCAGTCCTAGTTGTGTGACTCAGCAGTGTTTCTCAACCTTTAATGAACTCACATATCACTCAGGGATTGTGTGAAAACGCAGATTCTGATTCAGTAGGTCTGGTGGGATCTGAGATTCTGCATTTCTAACAAGCTCCCAGAAAAAGCCGGTGCTGGTCCAAGGACCACACTTTGAATAGCCAAAGTTAGAGTACCTTATTTCATTTCACTGGGCTTGCGTCCTACCTTCAAGTGAAGGAAGCTCAGAATTGGATTTGGAAACAAATCTCTCAGGACTCTGTCTGTTGTAAAATGCCACTTTTCTCTGGAGTAGTTGCCAAGTATTAGTGAAGATCACATGCAGAGTGCAGAATTGTTAAGAGCCAGGCTCAAACTCTAGCTCCTTATGCTCAAACAATGTTCACAGTAGTATTGTTTAGAACAGCCAAAAAGTGGACAAAACGCAAATGTCCACCAACTGATGAATGAATAAATGAAACATGGTATACACAGACAGTGGAACACTATTCAGCAGTAAAAAAGAATGAGGTACTGATAGATGTCACAACCTGAAGGAAGCTCAAAAACATTATGCTAAGTGAAAGAAGGTAGTCACAAAAGACCAAATACTGTATGATTCCATTATACGAATTGTCCAGAATAGGCAAATTGCACAGAGACAGAAAGTAGAGTAGTGGTTACCTTGGGCTGAGGAGGGGAAGATAGTCTGAGCAGTGACTGCTAATGGGTATGAAGTTTCCTTTTGAGTGACGGAAATGTTACGGAATTAGGTACTGGTGATGGTCGCACAACTTTGCGTATATATCAAAATCCATTTATAACACATTCAAGAGGGTGAATTTTATAGCATACCAACTATATCTCAATAAAGCTATTTTTAGAAGTTCTAGTTCCTTCGCTTACTAAATAAATATGTGACCTTGGGCAACTTAATAGTTTTTTCTCATCCATTAAACAGGAATGACGTGAGAGTAACCCGCATGAATTGCCGTGAAGCTGGTGGCCGTTACCTTAACACCAGCAATGCCAAACTTGCTCACACAAAGCCTTTGACAGCACTAGGCAAAAACACTACCAGGCGCTAATTCATGCTTGAAAGTTCACAAAAGTTGTGTCTCTAATGAGAATCATGTAGGCCAAATAATTTATATTTTTAATATTATGGCAAAATATGCATTACAGAGAAATAGGATTTGCATTTAACACTCTTTCCGTTTTTGGTTAGAGACTTCCTTTTTTTATTTTCAAGCAACATCATTATTTGAGTTTGATGATTTTCTCCTCTCAACTAATATTTGCTGAGGTTTTGAGAACTCTGGGTATTCAAATGATTGGAAACAGCAATTGGTTCTCCACCTGGTTTGGGTTCTTTCACAGCTATTTTGTTACTGCCCACAAAAGCTATGAAAATCATTATTCATATCATCTAGCTTATGTAAAACTCCCTGGGATGGAAAAAAAAATTGTACTCTGGAAACTAAGACCCTAAAACAAATAACCTTTCCAGGTGCTGAGAGAAAATATCCCTTATACTGTGGATAGACAGACAAGCCATTGTGGGAGTAGCAGAAAGCCAACGTCAGGCATACCTCGTTTTATTGTGCTTCACTTTACTGCATTTTTTTTTACAAGACCCTCCACCAGCAAAAAGATTACAACTCACTGAAGGCTTAGGTGATGGTTAGCATTTTTCAGCAATAATTAAGGAATGTACATTGTTTTTTAGACATAATGTTATTGCACACTAATAGACTACAGTATAGTGTAAATATAACTTTTATATGCACTGGGAAACCAAAAAATTCACGTGCCTCACTTTATTTCAATATTGGTTTATTGTGGTGGTCTGGAACCAAACCCACAATATCTCCGAGGTGTGCCTGTACGTTTAAACAGGGTCATCTTCCCACAGGGAAGTTCTCTTTTATTGTCTTCGCCCTGGTGTTTCTAATTTCCTACAGAAAAACCTCAAGAAGAACTTTCCGAAGTCAGCAATCTGGACAAAAGGAGCCTTTACTTGCAGAAGCACTGAATAGACCATTGTTTGGATCCTAATTACAAGGACTACTCTTTGTTCTGAATGAGGCCAGTGCTCAGGAAGAGCCAGGGGGCCACTAGTGTGGGGCGGTTGGTGACAACCACTCGCCATAGACACAGGGTGACTGAGGGAAGCATAAGGAAAGGTTTCTGCCCATAACAACCTTGCAGCCTTTGAGAAGGTGCAACCACAGGGAACCTCAGGAGAGCACATGGTGAAGCAGGACACAAGCCAGCTGGGGTCAGGGAAGGGCTGATAACAAGTGGCAGGCAGTAGGATACATTGGAACATATGAGGAAGCCATTTGGTGTAAGCCTAATTCAGCCTGACCTTGTTTTTTCCAAAAGGGCCTTATGTGGCCATTGAGCATACATTGTATATCTGCTTTAAGCATTTGCTGTGTCCCAAAGACAAGAACAAATGGCCTTAAGGTGCAACTTCCCCCACATTGGCATTCCCTTAAGGATAAGCATCTCTCCCTAGACTAGGAATTGATTGCTGTGCTCACCTGTGACCACCCAGCTGGAGACAGCAGACCTACTACCTGCTGTGTCCATCAATCGCTGTGCCGACAGGGCAATCTCATGACTATTGTAAAAGGCACATTTCAATCAATCGTGATACATGCTCTCTGACGGTATCTAACCACTCTGTACACCCCCACTACTTTGGAGTGCTCCATTCCTTTGTGGAAGGACTCTCCCAGGCTATACGGTCCTCACATCTGGCTCATAATAAGCTCACCCCAATTTTGATTTAGAGATTGGTTATGGATTATTTGCATCGACAGAGAGCTGGGACATGGTGCCGCGGTATGAGACTGAGGCAGCGAGGCCTTTACCAGCTCATGACACTCATGCCAGCATCCGCACAGCACGAGCTCCTGTTCCTCTGCCTCATGGAGCTGGGCGGAAGACCGAGGGCAGCTCCACCATCTTCCCAGAGCCACTCCCCCAAAAAAGTACACACCCTCTGCCCTTTTATTTTACGGCAGAAGTGCATTAACACTGTTAACTCTGGGATGCTGCAGTATTTGTGCCGCAAGGGGATACTTGTGGGTGTTCAAAGCCAGGACTGAAGGCAAGCCTCAGGTCTCTGCTCAGAGAGGTACAGCAGGCCTCCCACATGGGACGCCATGGCCTCTCCATGGGACGGTGTCATCAGTCCAGGGTGAAGCTGCCAGCCAATGACCATTCATCTGACAGCTCTTCACCTTACTCTATTTCCAACTCCATGACCTTGGCCTTTTTATCCAAAATTGTCGGCGCAAACATCAATGTCCAGAGGACGTCAACACTCTGCCCGACGTTCCAGAGCTAAGCAGGAATCTGGCTAACTTTGTCTGCTTTCGCCTTCTGGAGGCAGGGTGCTTCTCCTTTTCTGCTCATCAGGGAACATACAAAGTCACTGAATGGATCCAGCCTCTGTACAGATCATCGAGCACCATCCCAGTTAAAACTCATAGACTAATACAGTATAACTATATTAATGATAGCCAATTACAGAACCACATAGGTTTTAGAGAACAACAAGGACATGAGGAAGTTCCACTAGGAAGTGCATCCTCTGCTGTCCCCTCCGCCACTTTCACCCCAAATCTGTGTCTCAGAAACCTCTCCACAAAGCTCTCCTGTCCTACAAGACAATTGTCGCAGACATGAACGACAAAATCATTTGCCATCTCTGAGTTACTCCAGTTCCTCCATGTTACGCCTGAGGAGACTGAGGCCAGAAGGACCACAGGATGCTCTTTCGTATTCATACTAATATTTATTAAGTACCTAGTATGTGTCAGGGACCTGTTAAGCCTTGAGGAGACCACGGAGGACAAAAAAGGGTGCAGTTTCTGCTTGGTGGCAGAACACAAACCCCACCCAGGGGTCTCCTAACCTTAAAAGAGTTTGCTAACTGCCACCCCATGTTCACACCTATTCGTTGTGCACTGTGCTCTGCATGTGACTTTTGCCAGGGTCCAGAGGGACAAAGCAACACACACAAGGCGCCTGCCTGGGGGCACCCCACCCTCTCCTGCCATCTGGAATTCCTGCCAGCTCTCTACTGCAGAATTTCCTCATGAACCAATTTCTTAAACTTTTAGGTCAGCCTCTTGACAAAGAACAGGAACTAGTTTTCCAAAGACCTCTTCCCACATATATGCATTCCGAAATTACACAGATCAGGACACAAGGGGAAATATGCATGAAAATGGCTTGATTTGTGGAAATAATGCTGCTTATTCTGGCTTAGCCACAGAGCGCTGGAGCTTCCCCTGCAGACCCACTGCCACCCCCTTAACCTCCAACAACTTCCTTCAGGGCCTGCTAAAGCCCACAACTCTGGAACACTCGCATGCCCTTAAAACCTGGTCGGTGCACCAACTGGTTTCATATTATGATCCGACCAAACGAGATGAGGCTTTGAACCCCTTATGAAGCCTGGCATTCCTACCGAGTTATTTTCATGTTGGCATCACTGCCCCTCAGCGGGCAATAACTGAGTAGAAAGGGACTGATTTCTGGGAGCTCATGAGGCAGTTCAGATTTCGTGTCCTCAACATGCCATTTTGCACTCCCACTACCAGAAGGCAAGATGGTGGATCCCCTGAGGGGAGCTGGGCTAGCCTGCAGGGCTCAGGGCTCAGGGTGGGACAAACGCTCCAGAGCCACTGCCCGCCTCCCAGTTGCAGCACTGGACGGGACAACTGCCTGCACTGCAGTCAGCCAGCTCGGCGATCAAGGCCGCCAACGAGGCCCAGGGATGTGTGAGTGTGGTTTGCACATGCCCCTTAATCTGCACCCAAATCCACAGACCCTAAGCATGGGGGAAATGTCTCAAGTTTCATAAAGGCAGAGTAAACTGTAATCATCTGGCCTCACGAGGTCAATACTCAGTGTCCAGTTCTGTGCCTAGTGCTATGCTAGCAGCTGGAGAGGGGGACAATGGCAGATGTAAAACATAAAATTTCACCCCAGTTCTCAGGAAGCATCAGAGTGGTGATAATTCTAAGAGGAAAGACCCCCAAGTATACCACCACCAAAGTCAGGAACAGCCTCGAGCACATGTTTCTCTTTCCTTCCTAGCGCTCGTCACTATCGGAAACCTGCATCATTTGACTGTTCACTTGTGTACTGTCTTCTCTGCTTCCCCAAGCTCCAGAAAGGCACAGGCCATGTCTGTTGTATTGCTCAGTACAGCCCAAATGACAAGGCCTGGACCTGCAGCCCAGAGTGTGCTCAGTGTTCATCTGGGAGATTAATAACACCTGCACTCTTGCTGGCCCCCACCTGGAGGCGTCCTGGCCTGGCGGTGAGGAGAGGAATTCTACGGGAGTAGCTAGGAGAGCTGGAATTGGACTAAACTCTGCCTCTAACCTTGAAGTGGTCCCTTCATATCTCCGAGCCACAGATTTATCCTCCTATAAAGTGCTGGGGAGGAGACTACATGATCACCCAAATCCTGCTGGCTCTGAAATTCAGCAACTGCTCAGTCTGCCAGCCTGCACTGGCTTGTACCCGCAGGGCACACCCAGGAAGGGCTCTGGGCAGCTCCATCGCCCACAGCTGTCGGGGGCACCCTTGTCGGCAGCACGCTCCCACAGCCGTCTGCAGAGCCCCGGCTGTGCATTCCTGTGTCGCAGGCCCTATCTTATCATCCTGTTCTTTCCCCGCCACCTCCGCCTTCCCTGTCCCCAACTGACATCCCTGACCATCTGGGCCCTTATCACTGTGTCTAGCTGGCTATTCTTAGTACCACATTTTCCCCTAAAGGCCCTGTCCTCCTTGCTCTAGTGTGGGCCTCTCTGCTGCATTACCCAGACAAGGGCAGAGGCACCACTATAAAAGTGGCTTCAGGATGCCAGGGTCTTTAAGGTGGAAGGGACACCAGAGACAACCAAGCCAGACTGGGGTCCTGCAAGGGATGAATACCGCTGCCACTGGGCCAGCATTTGAAGGCCGATGTTTGCTAAGTTTCATTTTGTTGCTCCCCCCACACCCAGAAGCTTCACACAGGAGCACCGGTCTTCATGCCAGTGTAGGGTAGGAGTGGGGAGTGTATGGGAGCCTGAGGCCACCCTAACTGTCCAGCTGAGGACAGACCTACTCTCTATCTTCAGACTGCACAAATCTTTCAGACTTTCTTGCCGTTTGTATTTGTTTTAACAAGTGTCTCCATTCCCACCAGGTCTGCAGTGCAGCCACCAGCACCATGGGCAGCACTTAGCCACGTGACGCCTGGTGTCATCTCCGCCCCTGCCAGAAGCATGAAAGCACCCAAACTAAAGGTTAAGTAAGTGGAGTACATCTTTGAGGGCAAGGATGCCATTCATTCAGAAACACAAAGGTCAGCACGGAGCACGTCTAGGATGCTGGATGGCTTGAAAAGTGCTTTACATGCGCATCTCTTAATCAAACCGCACAATGGCCCTGTGAGTAAGGAATGATGTTTTCTCAGGTTTATAAATGAGCCAACTGACAATAGGAAAGTCATGTGACCTTCCCCCAGCTATAAGCTGAGAAGCCCTTGACCCCCTTGCTCCCTCCCAGCTGCCCTGTGAGGGTCGGGCTGGACCACCTTGTGCCTCTAGGTTAGGGAGCCACAGGGTGGTGGTACCGCCTCTTTGCCTGCACGGGCCGTTCTCTCTCTCGGGAACACAGCACACATAGAAAAGGGCATTCCTAGCTTTAAATGCTGAAGACATTCTTCACACAATGACCTTCTAACTAACCACCCCAGAAGAAAATTATTCTGCAGAGTGTTAGAAGTCTGTCAGAATTACTAGGAGATCACTGGAGGAGCAAAGCAAAAAGCATGGAGGATGCTTCTGTCTCTTAAGACAGAGGTGAAGGGGGGAAGCACCCAGGAGAGGTTGGGATGTGTGACTTATCTTCCCAGGGTCACCCTCCCCCCATGGAACGCAATGTCTTTTCCACCTCTTCAAAGAGCTGGACTTGCTGGTCAGCAGGAGCGGACAGGGTCTGGGAAGACCAGCCCAGGTAGCCAAACCCAGACCAGGGCTCATGCGGGCTTGAAGGCAAATTTACCCATCTACAGTGAACCACATCCCTGTGGGGTGATCTGAGCGTCTTCCTCTCCCCGAAAACGTGGACGGAAGTAACTCACACAAGGTATGCAGCTCTCTTTAGCAACGTCAGCATTACATAAGATTTGTATGTCTGGGGGAATGGGGAGAAGGCAGGGGCCATAGACAGACAAGAGAGTGAGAGAGCCAGATTGTCTACAAGCAACTGATGAGTATTATCTACTTCAAGGACTTGCTCTAATTTTATGCTTTAGAATTGAGGTCAGATCCAATCTCAGTCTGAGCAGGCAAAATGTACCTATAAATAAATATAAATAAAGGGAGAGAGGAAAACCTAAGTTTAATGTGATTTAGGAGGATTCAGATTAGAGAAGGGAAAAAACTACCTTTGTCACCCACTATCCTCATAGCAGGTACTACTTAATTGAACCCACTGAGCCCAGAAATAACCTCAGAATCACTCTCAACACAGTATTCTGCGAATCCAGTACAAATCAATAGGTGTTGTCCCGTGAAATAAAATTTATTTGGGATTCTTGGTTTAAATCAATGTGTAGGTGATCAATCTCTAACAGATGTTTGATGAGCCTAGAAACTCTAGAAGGACATCAGCCAAGACTTCTCCCATTACATCTCTGGGTGACACTGCCAGGAACAGAGCAAGAACTAGAAGGACCTTCACAAGAGCTGGAAGGTGATGCTGTACTTCCTGTGCTAATTCTTGGCTCCCACCCCAGTGCTCTGCAGAAGCAAGCCCAGGCTACAGGCTGACCTCTAGTCAGCCTAGGCCTCTGGTTATTCTGGCTCATTTCTGGACCCACACTTCAGGAAAGTGGCCATAAATACCACTGTGTGCGCTCCCCTAAAGTTCTGATACCCAGGTCTGTCCTTTTATTACATAAAATTGTCACACCGTTTTTATTATATATTTGTTTTACTTTTTTATTTTAAAAGTTTTAAACATTCTGTGGTAGTTTGCCTCTGTGGTAGTGCGTGTGTGTGTGCAAGAGAGACAGACAGACAGACAGACACTAAGAGCAGCTATCCTGTGTATGTCCAGGACCCACAGTACTAAAGAAAGGAGAAGGGAGGGGAAGAGAGAGAAAGGGATGGACA
Source organism: Equus quagga (assembly GCF_021613505.1). Classification (NCBI taxonomy): domain Eukaryota; kingdom Metazoa; phylum Chordata; class Mammalia; order Perissodactyla; family Equidae; genus Equus; species Equus quagga. The sequence continues at coordinate 37,448,151 of NC_060275.1, forward strand.
AGGAACAGGGCTGAGAGATGGGTCTTTGTTCTTGCTTCCACTGAGACCAAACCACCACCACCACCTTCTTCTTGAGGCCTCCCTTGCCCGCTCTGCCTCATCCTGGGCCTCCTGCCCCTCTGAGGACCCATCCAGGTCCCTCTCCCTGACTCTGTGTCTCTGGCACTCTCTCTCTTTCTCCACTTGTGCTCAGATCCTTTCCACTTCTGCAAGTTATCACACTGGCAGTCTCCAAAGGAAAAGAAATGCAATGTCTCTTAACTGTGAGTTGATGGAATTTTTATCTTCTTGACCCAAGTTTCCCTGGCTGAGCCTGACTCACTCTGCAGGAGCCAATCCACCCCTGGCCTGAGGCTCCTGGGTGCGGAGGCCCAGGCTGCACCACAGCCTCACACTGCACAGCACGTGCTGAGCCCCCAGAAGCACCCAGCGGGCGGCCTCACTGCACATCGCCAACAGCAGTAAGCATGCTGCCACCATTCAGAGCCTTTCCTGGAAGAATTTTAAGAGCAGCAAAATGTCCTTAGGAGCCATTTGAACGTTATTAATGAAAGGAATGTTTATTGCTCTGTAACTGACTTGTCCTTTACTAATCCCTTTCCCAGATATCTTTTATCTGAGAGGCACGCAGTTCATTTCTTCGACACGTCAATATTGACACAATCATCTGAAAACTCAAGTAGAGTGGCATGTTTCCCAAGAGAATTATCAACCTGGCCACAGATATGGTCCAACTTGAATGCCAGCTATTGAGAACAGAACGCTCTTCAGACTAAATACAAGACAGTTGCTTTCTCCTACTTAATCTCACTGCCAAAACTCTGCTATATCAAGTGAGAACATTTCCATCAATATTCTGGGTTTCTTTTTAGCTTAACCTATTTCCTGAGTGAATTTTATGTCCCTGAGTATTTTATCAATAAATAGGGACCCAGATAAGAAAAAACAAACTCTTTTAAAGACAATTATTGTATGACTAATCTACACATCTATGAAACACTTACAAGAAATTACTGGATTTTAATTTCTCCAAGTTCCAAAGTCTCCTAAGCCTAAAAGCACCAGAAAGCACAGAGAATGTTTATATTTTCTGCAGATAAATTGGCACTTGGGCTAAATGCTTGCCACAGCCTGCAAAGCCATCAGAAAGGAATTCCCAGGCATCCAATTCTGACTGTACAGAGATAATAGAAACCAAAGACAACCACCTAATTTGGATTTTACTGAAATCATTTTACTCCGGAGACAAAAATTAGTTAATCTCTAGAGATAAAAATTCCCACTAACAAAGTCGTTAAACTTAAAAAAAATCCAAAAATCATGTAAGTCAAAGTTGCAATGAGTTGGTGTGCAACGAGAGACAGATTACTATTTGTTGCTGTTTTTAAAGTACTTGGAACCTTCTAGAGTCAGTAACAGATAATCTGAAGTAATTTGATATAAATTATTTTTGGCCATCTAATACATCAAAGATCTGAGAACTGAAAGAAGACAGCTGGAAGGACATCTACTTGCTTGCACCCGAATGGCTCCACCAAACCCATAGGAGGTGTATCTCCTTTTTTCTATAGCGTCTGACCAGTGAGCAATCCTGCTGGGCACACGGGCCAGGATATAAGAAGAGTGAAGGCAACCCAGAACTTTCCACTAAAAAAAAAAAGATAAAGCACCTTTAATGAAAACAGGTTTGTTTAAAATCATCTAAAAATTATCACAATACTTTCACTTTTGCACATTATTCTACATTGGAGCATAAGTTCTTAGATCTGAAAGGGATCTTCAAGATCTTGTAGGCCAACTTGATGTTATTGAAGGAGAAATGAAAAGCTCAAGCTTAGAAGGGATTGGCTCAGGTTCACAGTAATTTGTGACAGATCCATGACTCAGGCAGAGGTCTTCCAGCTCCTAGGCAGCACTCTTTCCACCACATTACCCTTTCTTTGCTGGAATCTTTCTGTTTCTTACACAACAGACAGGCAGAACCCCAAGTCCACAAGGCAAACTATCTACATTCCAGGAACTTATGGGTAAGTTAGTTAGTTGAAATTAAAAAGAAATCTCCCTATGAAAGCAATATTGCCTATGTTGGATGAGTTCCGATGCTCATCCACAAAAGTGAATTTCAAAGCTATAAGAAGCAGAAGTGGGTAACCCTTGAGTCTTGTGAGGTTCCTTAAGTCCTCAAATATCTCTAACTGAGGTTCCAATGCTGAGCAAGCATTAACTCACCAGCCATGTCACCGTCAAACCACGAGGGCACAGTGGGTAAATACGAAGGTTTTGGAATGAGATCAGCCTGAGTTCAAACTCAGGTTCACCCAATCTTAGCAGATAGCTATAGGCTTTATTCTCTCAGTAAGAAACTAATGGAAAAAGAGAAAGAGATCCTTTTACTCTTCACGTGTATGCTGACCATATTGGTGGGTTAGAAATCAAAGTAGCCCTTCTCCCTACAGGAACAAGTAAAGAGAGAGGAATGGTGAAAAGATGCCATCCCGCAGAGGAAGGAGAGAAGTCTTGCTCAGAAGCAATGGATGGTGGCAACGGAAAGGACGTGGGCCACTGGCCCCAGAGTGGGAGAAAGAAGCAGAGGACCACCCAAGGACTGGCAGAAAGGCACCTGCCAAGCCCTCCATCCTTTACTCTACAGGTAGGCTCGTGCCACTAGCTATTCAGTCCCTCCCTCTCAACCCCCATCCTGTGACCTCCCCAAAGGTCTCGACCCCATTTTCACCATTTCCAACAACTCTCTTCTGCTATGACCAGCATCTCCAGATTCCAGGGAGACTTCACCTTCCTTGATCAGCAGGTGAGGAAGCAGAGCAGGGGAGCAGGGAATTTCAGACACTTTACAGCCACCTCTTTATTCACTTCCCACAACCACCCTCTGACACAGGTCTTAATGTCCTGATCTGACCAATTAGACACTGATGCTCAGAGAGGTTTCATGACTTGCCCGAGATTACATGGTAAGCAATAGGGAACAGGACTCAAATCTACAACTGAGTGACGGCACAGCAGAAGTGGGAGATGTGCCACTGCCATCAGCTGGCACTCTGAATGCATGCTCTCATAAACCACTGCACACAAAAGTTAGGAGCTACTGAACTCCACTGTCCGTGTTGTGTGTTACACAGGTTGCTGGGCCTCTTCAGGAAACAGCTTATCGCAGTGCTTCATGGGAAAATGACCTCCAGCTTAGCATGCAACAGTGATTATATTAATGTCTCATATTTGCATAGTGATCTATACCTTACAAAATCCCTGCTCAAAAGGGATTATAATCCCTTACACTGGTTTACACCGGATTATAATCCAAAGTAATGGAAACATCCACAAGTGTATTTGATATAAATCAAAGACTGAATAAATAAAGGGAAAGAATAGACAAGTCAGAGCGTAACTCCCACCCGTTGAATTTGGGCTACATACAGTGACTCCCTTCCAAAGAGTCTGGTATGGAAAGGGAAGAAGAAGAGAAACTTCATAGTGAAGAAGCCTGACAAACATGACCTCAGCTAGGTGATCAAGATATGTGTAAATATAATAAAATGATGCAGCTCCAAACAGGTTGAGTTCCATTAAGAGACTGACTTTTTTTTTAAAAGAGAGGTATCTTTTTTCTTTCTTTTTTTTTTTTTTTTTTAAGATTGGCACCTGAGCCAACAACTGTTGCCAATCTTCTTTTTTTTTCCTTCTTCTTCTCCCCAAAGCCCCCCAGTACATAGTTGTAGATTCTAGTTGTGAGTGCCTCTGGTTGTTGATGTTTTTTTATTTGGCTAGAAAGTACTCAAATATATTCAACAGTTAATAGAAGAAAAGGAGGTGGGCAGGATTCATGGAAACTAGTTTGGTCAAGTCATCCAGATGGTTCAACTGAGCCATTTTAGGATTTCATGGGAGAAAGTCTGACTTTCCACCAAACAACAACAAATGAACCTGTTTTGTTAAAGGCTTCAGGCTGTACCACCTCCCGTCACTGCAGCAAAGGTCACCAGGGTGATGGAGGCAGGGAGGAGGTCCCCCAAGGCAGAGGTGAGCACTGTTTCAATTCAGAGACACTCCCATCCTTGCAGACACATCATTGTAAAGGTGACGAGCGGTGGGTGAGTGGTTGGAAGCTGCATGCTACCAAAAAGTATTTTTTTAACTGTTCAGTTCTCTTTTATTTCACTCTTTACAGGACTATAAGGGGGGAAAGGGGGTGAAATAGCCACCTGAAGAGGCAACCAGAGGGGTCCCCAAGACCACGCTCCTCACCTGCACTGCTCAACCTAATTACTAAGTCTCCACGTCTCTCCTTCTTTCTTATTTCACCAACCAAAGAGCCATTCTTGTGAGTCTGTAAGTTTTCTTTGAACCTCCAAATACCTCCAGAGAGAATTCTGTCGGTTGGTTATTCATGCTACATGAACGATTGCTTTAATGCAGTCTCACAGACAAAGCATCCTTTGATAGAGGTACGTGAGAAGACATGGATCAGAGGAGTTGGAGGTGGCTATCTATTCCTCTACTTTCTCCATCTTTTTATGGATTCTCAAGTGCTTTCCTCCTCCGTGGGGACTCTATAACTTACCCCTCAGTAAGTTCAGGACTTTCTGTTATCCAAACGTTAAGAACAGTTAAGATATTAATGAGATAAGTAGCACATAGACTATGAGGCTGTAATTTGTCAACTTAGATCTTTGCTTACCACGTCGCATATGATTTAACAGAAACGAAATTCTTTTATTATTTCCAGGCTGTAATGTCCTGAGCTAAGTCAACTGTACTAAGCTCTGGAGATCTCTCTCAGAGCAATCAGGGAAGAGCAGGAACTGACTCAGAGAAAAAACACTTCAAGAGCAGACACATCACCCCCCACCTGCTGCAGCAGCTGCTGCTGTGGTTTTCTTCATTCTCGTCCTATCAAGCAAGACTGTCAAACTCCAGGGAATCATGCGCAGCTCTACCAACCCCACCAGTAGAGGCAAATTACGAAAGCTGCTCCTTCTTTTTTTTGAATACTCTGCCTTTTTACTGCGGGATTCAGACACCCTTAGTATTTGAATTTAAGCCAAAATTTTTGCAAAAACCAGATGTCTGGTACAGAAGCTTGTGCTGTACAGAGCTTTTGACCACATCTGAAGATGCTCTTCCCAGTGGACAATCCACCAATGCTGATGGCTACAACTTTCACCAGGAGGTCTGCGTTATGACTCATCACAGGAGGACCCTAACAAAGCTGCGTGATTTGCACAGCTGTGCCTCAGCATGACACTGCACTCATAGAAAACCACGAGTCCAACATCAAGTTAATCCTCAATGGCTTTTTAAATCCATGTTGAAAACTCCTGAACAGGCTTCAACACACAGCAAAACATTCTCAAGGTTTTCTTCACCTGTCTCTCTCGCCCAAGTCACACACATCTTGGTAGGTGTTGCCTCAAAACCTCTCTCCTCCCAAAACATTTTGGCCCTGCTATCTCACTTCCCCCTTCCCCACATGCTCCACCTAACCTGTAGCTCCATGCTCCATCTAGCCTTTCTCACATCTTCCTAATTCTTCTCTTCACTGTCCCACAAAAGCAAAGGTGCAGGTGCTAAATAGGAAAACACAACCTTTCTTTAAAAGGAGATCCCTTTAAAGGGGAATACTTACACACCAGCGTCTTCCTTCTCACAATCGTATTCATCAGCACTAAACAGCACTGCGACAAGTCACCCCATGACAGACGGAGGATGGTAGTTGCAATCCTGTGGTTCTACTTCAGATGGGCAAGAGCTGGGGCGTGACAAATCCCTGGGCTTCAAGCATGGCTTTCTCAGGAAGTTTGGTGCAACCCAGAGAGCTCGAAGCAATACGGCAATAGAAGTGGGTCCCCCTCTAACCCTGTCACAGACACTGTCACCCTTGGGGATCCCACAGGCTAGAAACCCTTCCCTATTCCTTCCAGCATCCCCCAAGGAACAGTAGCAGCCTCGATAAGCAGTTTGAAAACTATAGGCTGGACGATTTCTATAGCCCTATCCTCCCACTCCAACTTAACCTATGACCTAAGAACACACGTTTGTTTTTACAAGAAATGACCATCTCTTTTCCAAATACTGTCCAATGCATTACAGTCAACTGCCTTTTCTTTCTCCCTCTCCTTCTCTTGCAAGAAGAGAAGGAAAATCAGCATAGCCAATTTACAAACTCCTGAGCTGGCGCAGCTGATAAAGTCTACAGCCTGAATCCCAGTTCTCTGGGCAAGCTTTTGCACTTGTCGGAAAACTACTCCTTTCTAATCGGTGTCAGAAGTTGATTCATCACAGACCATCAAAGGTCACACAAAGATGGAAAATCATGCGTAGCTAAAAGATCTGCTTGAGACCCACAGTTAATTATAACTGCACCAGGGGCCCGGGAGCTGGACTCACCTGTCACTGTTCACTGCTCCAGACAAAGGAATTCAACAGGAACAGAAGCCCCATTAACTCCACGGGGGGCCTGGAAAACATCGGAAAAGTACAGGCCCTCGGGTGGCGAATCCAAATGCCGGTGTACACTTGGGGTGCACGTGGACTGGGCGGTATTTACATGCAGAGCTTCTGCACTAGGGTGCAGCACCCAGAAAACACTCATGTCTGGCCTGTGGCTCCAGCCATTAACATACCACGTAGAGAGAGAAGGACAGAACCAAACCACAGACAGAAACGGACAAGTTCGCCACTCTCCTGAAGCAGCGCCAGAAGCAAAGCATGTGTGGTGAACACTGAAATGTGCTCCAATACCTGCTGACCCAGCTCAGAGCCTGAGGAAAGCAGGACCCACAGCATAGTTTATATTTTTATCTTTTTTAAAAAAAATTCTTTGTTGGGGCCGGCCTGGTGGCATAGAGGTTAAGTTTACACACTCCGCATCAGTGGCCCGGGGTCTGCCAGTTCGGATCCCAGGTGCAGACCTACACACTGCTTATCAAGCTACACTGTCGCAGTGTCCCATGTGCGAAAAAGAGGAGGATTGGCACAGATGTTAGCTCAGTGACAATCTTCCTCAAAAAAAAAAATTCTTTGGGCCCATGACCTAGTGGTTAAGTTTGGTGCGCTCCACTTTGGCAGCCTGTGTTCAGTTCCCAGCTGTGGACATACACCACTTGTCGGTGGCCATGCTGTGGCAGTAACCCACATACAACATACAGGAAGGGGGCTGGTCCGGTGGCGCTGCAGTTAAGTTCGCACATTCTGCTTCTCAGTGGCCCGGGGTTTGCCGGTTTGGATCCTGGGTGCAGACATGGCACTGCTTGGCACGCCATGCTGTGGTAGGCATCCCACATATAAAGTAGACGAAGATGGGCACGATGTTAGCTCAGGGCCAGGCTTCCTCAGCAAAAAGAGGAGGACTGGCAGTAGTTAGCTCAGGGCTAATCTTCCTCAGAAAAAAAAAGAAAAAAACAAAAAACAAACAAAACAAAAACATAGAAGAAGACCAGCACAGGTGTTAGCTCAGGGCAAATCTTCCTCAGGAAAAAAAAATTCTTTGGCTCTTTCCCATATTAAATACATTTACCTATGGTCCCTAGACAGCTTTAAAAAAAATGAAAATTTAAAAAACATTGCACCTGCCTAAATGGAAAACAAATCTCTCTTAATATAATTGTATGAAAAGGCTTTTTCCCTAAAAGAATCATGATAGATACATTGTCATTTTATAGATATGATTATAACAAAAGAAAACTGAGACACTGAAAATGCTCCCCCCTTCATTTTCCTCCCACTCCAACCTAAGATCCTTCCCTAACAATTTCTGTTCTCAATCCAAACAGTCTCTGACAATAGACTATTCCTGGGTCAAGGCTGATAAGGTTGGATGGAAACCAGCACCTTGGGTGGGCTCCACGCCAGAGCAGGGAGAGAAGATGCTGCAGGAGCTCAGCAGATCACAAGTTCTGGAATAGTCACTGCCAGGCGTAAACTGGGGAATCAATAAGAAACTGAAGTGACTTCCCCTACACACGGCAGCTTGAGCACATGCAGTTTGGTTTTAGAAATATTCCCAACACACCTGTTCTGCTGTCATTTCCTCTCCAGTTTTCTTTGTTCTTGGGGGTTTATGTCTTTGCTCCATAAAGAATGAACCTCATTTTGGTGGGTTTGAAGAGAAAACAGAGATAAATGGGGATGTGTTCTGACTTTGCAGACTAGAGAAAGCTGAAACCTAAATGTGAGCAACAGGAAGCAAATCAGTTCAAGATGCAGAAAGCTGGGGGAAGGGGGCCAGTTGAAAGTTTGAAAAGGTGCAATTAGATGCGGGGATACCCTTTTCCATGCTGACTTCTCAAATTCTTTGGGCTTCTTTTCTTGACTCACATTGACAACAAATGGTGAATGATTCCAAGCCAGACAGGTCTCCTCTGCAGGCAGACTCTTCATTAATTCTCCAAGGAAAACTACCGTCAGACCCCACAGCTCTGGGAAGGTGGCACAAATACTGAAAAGGCGTGTGAGATGCCTTTAAGATGAAAGTCTAACTGTCCTCAGCATTTGTGGCACAAAAATGCCAACAGGTACTCTCATAACGCTCTTAATTCCTGATGACAGTGAGCTGCAAGTGCAGTTTATGATGGTGGCCAGTGGCCAGAGTCCCCCTGAGCTTGGCTCAAAGAAACCTGCAAGCAAATGAGGGTGCTGATTGTGGAGGCACACAAGAAACACTTCCAGGGCAAACCTGGGAGAAGAAGTCATGGGCAGGAAAGAAAGGAACTGGGAAGGTAGTCTGAGGCTGCAAAGGAGCCAACACCAAGAACAGAGGTGTGCTGAGCCACTCTGGTGGGCTGAGAAAGCAAATTTCATTCTTAACCAAATTCATTCCACACACAGGACGTCTCTCACAAACAGGTACTACACGTGTGCACACATGGGACTGAACTGTTAGTCTGGAATCCTCCCTCCCACCACAGAGAATCTGGACTTTTCCATGTGGAGGGCTCAGCTCCTGCCGGGTTTTCTGAATGTTGGTGAACAGAGCTCAGGACACGGGGAGGAGACGAAAGGAGGAGGGAGGCAAAAGTCTGAGGAACTACCAGATGAGCTAAATTGATGTACTTCCTGCCGTACCGGAGCTAAGGGGGGAAGTATGTAGGAAGGGCAATAACAAGGTTGCCGGGTAGGGAGGAAGGGCAAGTTTTCTGGCTTTTCCCTCCCAGGCAGCTTTGAGTTCTGATGGACATGGAGAGGAGAGAAACAGAGATTTGCAACCACTTTGAAGAAACTAAAGAACCAAGTTTAGCTCTTCTGAAATGACTTTTGGCTGCTGGATCCTTTCTTTACCATGGTATGACTCCAAGTCAGCACCTGCTGAGTGCTGGCTTCTGAAGGCAAGACACAACACCCAATCATTGACTCTGAGATCCATGACCTCCGCTGCACATTTTAACATTATGTATAAACTAGTTTTCTTGTACTATCACATTTCCATTAATGAGGACCACCATCGGACCATGAGATATGCATTAGATGAATCTGGGATGTCATAACGGGGTTATAAATATTTTGTTTTTCAACTGATTTGGCTATTTTCTTTTTTGTCCAGGAATAAGGAAAGAAATGAAAGTGGTCTGCTAAGAAAATTCATGATATAACATGGGTATGTTTAGCTTGTAAAAAGAAGGTAAACTGAAAGACTATTTAAGGAGGAAGAAGTAAATGAATGAAAGTGATTATAAATTCTTTTTGTTTTTGTTTTTTTTTTGAGGAAGATCAGCCCTGAGCTAACATCTGCTGCCAATCCTCCTCTTTTTTTCTGAGGAAGGCTGGCCCTGAGCTAACATCCATGCCCATCTTCCTCTACTTTATATGTGGGACGCCTGCCACAGCATGGCTTGACAAACAGTGCCATGTCCACACCCAGCATCCGAACCAGCGAACCCTGGGCCGCCGAAGCAGAACATGCGAACTAACTTAACCTCTGCATCAGCAGACCGGCCCCTATAAATTATTCTTATGTAAGACCCCAGACATTGGAACCAGGTTCAGCTTTTCTGGGTTCACTGCTCATTAAGCACTTATTTCACAAACCTGAAGTTAATTAAAAAAATTTTTTAAAACAACAAATGTATATTTCTAAATATTCTCTAACACAGTAAATTTTCTTTAAATGATTAATTATGAATGATACTGGTCCAAACAATTCCCTATTTTAACCATTTCACCTCAAAACACCATAGATGACCCTCCCTGAGACCCGGCAGCCTTCAGTCTTCTCCATCCCACCAGGGAGGCCCACCGGCGGCCCTCCCTCTCACATGAACCCTGCTTCTAGGTTTACCACTGCCTATTCACTAAACATGAAATTTTCTTTCCTTTATCAATCTATAACTAAAACATGATTCCAAAAATTCCAAAAAAACAGAATATGGTCATTTTCAGGTTTACCATCGTATAAAATCTTTATAGTGCTTATTTACCTATTCTGGGTACCCATTCAATAATGAATCAACAATGAAAGTGGACTTGGAAAGTATTTTTCCCTAAATAATTCATATTTTAAGATACATGTATCAAGAAAAACTTACTGAATAAATTATTACATATATCAGAAGAGGAAAGGAATGTCATTTTTAAAATTCCAAGAATTCTAGCCAAGCATAAAATATTAAAAGTTCTTTTAGGCTTCATATTTTGCTGCTATTTCAGAAGGCATTTCATGTTCTCCTGTAGTGAAAGTCTGTGGAACAAGTTGGGGAAGAAGGGAGTAAAAGTGAGGACAACAATTAACACAGTGACTCAAGTTCTGGGGTCAGAAGGACTTGGGTTCCAGTCCCGCTTTCTGGCTCTGAGACAGTAGGCTAGTGCCATAAGCTCGCGGAGTCCCCGGCCGACACCTATAACGTCAGGATAACTGGAGACTATACAGCATGGATGTAAAGGGGACACATAAAGAAAATTAAGAATTAAATAGCACTAAAAAGTATTCAAGCTGGATGCTTAATATTTTGTGCTTTCCCTGTATGTTTTAATGTAAAATATATATGCACCATTTCCTTTCAATTATCTAGCAGTCAAGCCCAGTGACAGAATTGCATTTAAACACAGGAAATGTAGGCAACTTCTAAGGTAGAGCGATTTGAGGGCCGCTGAAAAGAATTCAGTGCCACTAAATATCTCCAGTGCATCCTTGCTAATGCAACCTGAAATTCTACCATTAGGGATTAACTGCTTTGGTTAAAATACTGTACGCTTGGAGCACCTTTTAAACACAATACCCCTGTGAGGCCTCAGAGTAAAGGAGTCCTTCCCATCACTTCCAGAAAAGAGAGCACTGAGAAATGGCTGCCCTGAAGAGGGAAGTTGGAGGTGGGAGTGGGGGCAGGATGGGGAGAACGGGGAGCCTTGGGTCGGGTAGAAGAGGACAGGCAGAGCTGCATGTTTGGTCACCGAGTCTAAGGAGGTGAGGCCTCAGAGGGGCCAGGAGCACAGCAAGGAAAGGCCTCCAAGACAAATTGCAAGACCAGCCCCCAGGCAGCCCCCATGGACAGCAGAGGTCACACACAGGCTCCCTTCCAGCACCTTGGAGGCACCTCATCCTGAGCGGTCCCACACACTCTGCCTCGGGCTCGATGGGGCCCAGCAAGAGGCAGAAGGAGAGACAGTGATTTGAGGTCCTATCCCCCTGCCTGGGCCTGGAAGGCTGTCTAAGGAAAAAGCCCTTCTGCAGGGGGAGGCAGAGCATCTGCAGATGAAAGATTTGGGAGGCCAGGTCAGCCGGGCCCAGGTGAGCCACGTGGGAAAAGGCACAGTCCCCCACCATCCACTTCAGGCCTCAACATGGGCCAGCCCAGGCAGAGGCACGTTGACAAGGAGAGCGGGGTGTGCAGAATAAGACTTGATCGTAATAAAAATAGGTCTTCATTTTACAACAAATGTGTGGCTCTGAAACAAATAAAAACTACTTCAGTCCAAAGTTCCAATCAAATTATTGTCACATACCCACTGTTCTGGGTCATCTACGAGATGGCTCCTGCTGCATCCTTTACGCACCAACACAGAAAATGCAGAGTGGACTCTATCCACTTTCTTCAACATTTGAGCAATGCCAGGGAAATTCTTCCTGCCACTTGCACTTTTAATTCAAAATAATAATAATAGTCATTCTTTTGTATTATTTTAAGAAGCCTTGAGTAAAATGAAAATATTCTTCATGGCACCACCTAACACAACTACTATCCTCCTTTCGCTGTATTTCCTTTTTGCTTTTACATATTTCTCTCTCCTTTGTTATTTTTCAAAAGGAAATACATTCACGTGGTGTAAAAGTCAAAAGGTACAAAAGCCTACACAGTCAGCGACCTCTGTCCCTTCCTATCCCTCCAGCTACCTGACTCCCCTCCTCACAGGCAAACCAAAGGAATGAGTTTCTTGTCAAATATGCACTTAATGTGTTTATAAATCAACTTTGAAACCTGCTTTCAACTTACCTTAACAATCCTTTTCCAGGTTGCCACACTGAAAATGATGTTAATGACGGCACGATATTCCATCAAGTTAAACTTATCCTATTGCAATGACACATCAAGGTTGCTCTCAGATTCCATTATAAACAATGCTGCAGCAGCCATCTTGGGACATTGGCTAGTTTTTGCCATATCGTGGAGTATTTCCTGAGGCTGGAGCTGCACCTCCCCTCCCCATCTCCACCAACCCTTTTGATGCCCGCTGAAGATGAAGAGAAAAACACAGTCCACACCACACAAACTCTACAGTCCATAATCCACACAGCCTTGCCACCCTATTGGAAAAGACTAGCTAATGTGGAAAAAACAAAACCTATCAAATTGGGCCAGGTCAAGCTTATGATGTCCAGACACTGTTATCATACCAACATCAAATCAAACATCATGTCCCCAGACCACGAACAGAGCCATGTGGATAACAGCATCCTGAGAGACTTTCTGGCTTGGGCCCCTCCAACACACGTTCATACCCCGGGGATCCACAGGAACACAGAGTTAATCTGTGCCCCATCCTGAGCATCATTCTTACTCAAAAGATCTGGGAAATGAAATATTACATTTATATGAACCATTGATCCCTTAGAAAGTGGAAGGCACAATCCAAATGAGTTTCCAAACTAAAGCCAAGAAAACAAGAAAATATTTCAACAACATTTTGGTAGAGACAGGCAGTTAAGGCGCAGCCCACTCCTCCCAGAGGTTCTGAATGAGGAATGCTGCTGTAAACGTGACCTCTGTAGAGTAAAGGCACTGTGGTCTTTGATAGAAACTCATCTCAAATCCAAGAGAGAAGGAGCTGCCACGGGTGCTGTGTGGAAATGCCTTTTTTAAGTGATCACACAGGTCCAGGGCAAAGATCCAAGGGCTTTCTGCCACACGCTCCACCTCCCCAGCAGGGGAAGTACAAGGCAGCCTTCTCTCTCCCCACCTCCACCCCTGTCAGTCATTCTCTTACTCATTTGATAAGTTTTTATCAAGGAAGACTAAAGGCAATGCACATACTAGATAAATAAATGAATAAGACAGTTCACCTTTCAATAACTCTATTCTCGTGGAGAGAGATGGATGCATTTACCAAGTATTAGAACATCAATTTACACTAAGGGTTCAGGGTAGGGTAATAATAGGAATGAGAATTGAGTTTGTGTATGAACTGGCCAGGGTGAACGGGCAGCTTTCCTTCAAGACGGACCTTGGACAGGATGTGATTTCATAACCTCCCCAACCAGGGCGCCTCCCTCAATTCTCTCTACTTCCTTGCAGATCCTTACTGACTTGCAAAGCCTTTCCATTCAAAAAGGGTTCAATCTGGGACGTGTGGATTAAAGGAAGGCAAAACTTGCCAGTGAGGAATTATCCCATGACCTCCCGCGGGAGCCGTCTCCAATGCTGATGAGACAGTGCATTGGAAAACGAAAATGCCCACAGAGGCTCACACTGCTGAGTAGGAGAAATCAATACGTAGATTCAAAGCTGTTAGGAGACAGCCTGATTCCGCTTCCAGCTTCTCGTGTTGCTGGTGATTTCAGGCTGTCGCTAACGATGATCCAGCACTCTGATAACTCACAGGACCCTTCGAGGTTGCAATAAGACCAGATTCCCTGTGTTGTGGATCCCCAAGTGTCAGCCTGAGATGACAACATCACATTTTGAAGTCTGGTTTTTGAACACTTTGCTTACCCCACGTGGATCAGTCCTGTATTCGCAGCAGGATTAACCGTGGACAACTCTTCAGCAATTCTAAACCCTTTATTTAATATCTGCTGTCCTAGCAACATGTTCCTGTCCTCAAAGCCTAACCTAGGACAGGAGCCAGGGCAACAGGTCATCAGCAGAAGCCTGGAGGATGTCTTCATTGCTTTGGATGCAATAAAAAGCCCCGGAGAACTCAGGAATCGGGTCCAGACTCTTCATTAGTTGATTTAGAAGAAATCTGTGACTTCAGTTTCAACCTGACTTGTATGAAGATCCAGGAGACTACAATCACAATTGTTGTGGCTAACCAGATAAAACCTCAGTGGTAACTACCTGGAAACTCCCATAGTTCCTGGAACTCACCAACAGGGCATCCTCAACTGGAAAGAGGAAACCAAGGCGAGGCAGAGACCCAAACCTTCATCATCACACCCATAGCCAGGCTGTCAAATATTGAAGTGAAACAAAGCTTATTTTTATAGGAATTTTAAACACAGCCTCATGATCAGTCAGTGGAATGATTTAGAATCCCTCTTCTTACTCCAAATAAATTAAACAGGATTGGAGAGTGCAGAAGGGAAATAACTTTCACTGTGTACCACTCCACTTATGATTTATTTACTCCTCAGACCAACCATAGCAACCCTACCAGACACCATGAAATGTACTTTCCATACGTTAGTATTTATTATTCTCATTTTCCAGGGAGGTTAAATAAAATGCCTGCTAGGAGTCATACCACTAAAATTCAAGGCAGGACTCAAACTCAGAAGTTTTAACCCACCTCCCACCCCCACCCCATGCTCTTTCTCTAGAATAAGAGATCATTACATTCACCAGCATGAGCAGCAGCCCGTATGTCCCCCATGTAGCCTGGAAAAGCATGGGTTATCTAAATCCTGAACTGGTCTCCACTCTCTTTTCGCCATACTGTATGTTGCCCTAGAAAACAGGAGGAGGGAAAAGGCAATGGGTCAAGTTCCCCACCCTCCATGCCTATCTCCACAACCAGTGAATGTCATCACAGCCACCACCTTTAGCATGCACGGGTCACATTTGCTAAGCCTGTCGTATTGAAATTATCCTACCACAATGCCTGGAGGGGAATTTAGCAATAGCTCAACTGTAGAGACTCTTTATCTTTTGACTTATCCTTTACTTCTAGGAATTTACTCTGATAATACACCCCCCGCAACACGAAAACACACATTATGAGGCTATTCATTGCAGCACTGGTTGTAATTGCACACATTGAAAACAACCTAAATGCCTACACATAAGAGAGTTGTTGAATAAACTATGGAACATCCACATAATGGAATATAACATAGCTGCAAAAAAGAATGGGGAAGATCTCTGTGAACTGATAAGAAGTGATTTCCAGGCCATTCTCTTAAGTAAATAAAGCAAATTGCAAAAGAGTACGTATAGTATGCTACCCTTCACATAAGAAGGAGGAGATAAGACCATATTCAGGTATCTGCTCATCTGTGCAACAAGAAATCCAGAATGATAACCGAGAAACTCAGGAGACTGGTTATCTACAGGGTATGGGTGGGAGCAAGGTGGAAAGAGGGGGACTAGGAACATGAGAGTGGGATAAGGAGAAAGGAGCACTTCTTCAAGTACATCTTTTTGTATGGTTTTGATTTTTAAAATCATGGTTAGGATTCTCACATACTCAAAAAATAAACAATTAAAAATCAACCAGGATGTGACGGGAACTCAAAATGGAGTACAAAAAGTAACAAATGAATCTATCTGTGCTACAAATGAATAACATGACCACCCTGAAGAGGGGCTGTGCGGAGGAGGAAAGAACTAAAGTACCTTTGGAAACAGTAGAGATGAAAAGGACTGTATGATAATAATTATACTCTAGTTAGTAAGTTTTTTTAAACTATTCTACTTTATTCTATATTCTAAGACTGAATAAATAAGTAAATATATTGTGGCTAACAGTAGCCAGGTTTCTCTTTCATGGAAAAAGAAGTTACAAATAAAAGAGTGGGGAAGACTAGAATAAGCCCTGTGGGGGTAGATTAGAATAGATCACATCAGTACAAACTTGAAGCTTGTGATTGATAGACAGATAGATACACAGATAGCGAGAGAGAGGGAGGCATGTCTGTGTTGATAATATATATATATATATATATGTTTTTTTCCTAGCTCTGTGCTCTGAGAAGGTATAAAAGCAATGATACCCAAGTATCAGTGAGCACATCTAGCCTCTAAGATAGTGGTTTCTAAACACCATTCCCCACTAAAAGAAATCGGGCTCCTCAGAGAAATGGCTGTTTCCAAGACCAGGCGGGACAAGTACAAAATGAGCATAAAATATCTTGAGATGCCAAAAATTAAAAAGTCCAAAATAATACAATAAGAGAATATCTAAAGGACACAGGAGTCAACTTGAAAGATCCCCCAATGGTCAAATCTGGAACAATTTGAGCAACAAAATAAATGATGATAGTAACGGGTAATGTAACCCATAGAATAAAACAAATATCCAGCAGTCCATACTGATATCAGTAAATGAATAAGTAAATAGAGACAGGAAGCTGTTCCTTACAGGAAGAATTCCAATTCACAAATGCATATGGAATAACAGAAATAGAAAACTGCCATTTGGCAGACACCACAGTAATGACTGTTGTAGGGGCAAATTATCAAGGGATTTGAAAGTATGATGTGAGGCAGGATATTTACATAACCTCAAAGCATTTCCTGGTGAGATTTTTATTAATTACAAAAGAGGAAACAGCAACTTTTTAGTGGAGAAAGCTTGTAGACAGCACCTTACCCAAGTGACCAGTTACCATCAGCAACAATGAAATCTATTGGTATCATGTACCTCCTCATATGATGAACTGAAAAGGACACAACATTTCTGTGGTATTTTTGTCAAAAATTCGTAACTTGAATTCAGTCACAAGGAAACATCAAACAAACCCTTTTTGAGGGACATTCTACAAAACAACTGGTCAGTACTCTTCAAAAGTGTCAAGGTCATGAAAGAAAGGGCAAGACGGAGGAATGGCCACAAACCAGAAGTGACTAGGGAGATTTGACAACTGAAATGAAATGTGATCCTGAATTGGACCCTGGAACTGAAAAACAGACAACAGTGGGACATAATTTGGATAAAGTACATAAAATAGTTAATAGTCTTGTAGCAATACGAATTTCCTGGTTTTGATGCCTGTACCATGGTTTATAAGATGTTAACATTTGGGGAAGCTGGGTGAAGGGCATAGAGAAAGTCTATGTTTTATATTAGTAATTTTGGGGGGAGGTCTGAAATTATCTCAAAATGAAAAGTTAAAATGTAAAAATAAATTTGAAAAACAAAATTTTCCCACCAAATTCTCATTTCTTGGGAAGTTGCATGTATTTTTCCTATGCGACCACATAAGGCAAGACAAAGAAACAATGAAAAATAAGCACATCAATACTAGAAGTCTAAATGTCAACATCAGAAAATCATCTGATAAAAAAATCTAGTAGAGAAAATCTGTTTATAAAGAGAAGAGGAATAAAATCCACTAGTTTTGAGCTAAATGTGGAAATCTATTTTTGTGTATGATAAACATATTGTCATGAATATACCTTTAAAGAAAAAAAACTGTTGGCCTCCACAGACTATTTTCAGCTCAAAAAATGCCACATACTTAGAAGAATGTTTGAACCACAATCTTACAAACATAGTACATGAAACAGAGCAAACAGGGAGGGAGATGGGAGTGAGGAGGGGGCATTCCAAGAACACATGGAATGTCCAGTGTCTGGCAGTTGCTGAGTATTCCAGTCGCTGGCAATGACATTTCTAAATTGTGAAAAATAATGACATTCTCTCACATCATGACTCACAGAGGAAACACTCTGTAATCAGTAATTTATTATTCTATTCCCCAACTGTATTCACTGACTTTCATGAACTAAAGTAAAATATCCTAACTTGGCATAACTTGACTTGGCCTTTCTCATTTCGGGGGAGGAGGGCTTTTTTTCTCATCATGCAACGTGTCCCTGGAACTTAACCAAGGTCCTTTCTAGTTCTCCCAAGCAAATTCAATGAGCGCGCAACTCTATGGGTAGGTACATTCTGTTCCACAGGGTAGGCACTGCATCTAAAATGTGATGGAGAGACAGCGCTAGACTGTGTTGTGTATAATTAAGGCACACGAAAGCAATTGCATGGTACCGCTGTTTGAGTGATGTTTCCTAGGTGACGTGGTTTGCCAATGCACCATCTCTACAATGACCTTAGAAATCAAAATAAAGCAACCCACCAGCAAACACAAAGCTGACAAGAATCCTGCCAGCGAGGGCCCTGCTCACTACAACTAACAGACATCCAGCCTACAGCCAGGGCAGTCAGGACTTGTGTTGAAGACTTCCAGACCCAATTGAGGCCTCCCTGTCTATAGGAAGACTGCCTTTAGACCCCCAGCCTCATCCGCCTCCTCTATGTTCCCACAGAATTCCGCCCCTCCACATTTACTGACACTTCAAACAATAAAGTATAATTGGCCGCCTTCTTTCCCCGACTCACACTGGACTTGAGCTACCTGGAGGCAGGGTCCACACACACATGCCCTTCTGTACCTCTCAGTGTCTGAGAGAATGCCTGACCCATATAGGCAGCCAAGCGGTGTTGGCGGGCAGGTGGAACCCGTGGGAGGCACATCTGACCACGCGTGGGGTCCAGCGAAGGTGCACATACTTGTTCATCTAAACTACTTCACTGAGCTCCTGCATGCCAGGCAGTGTTCCAGGTGCTGACAATGTTGTGATGAGAAAGATTGAGGAGGGGCTCTCCTCTGGGAACTGAGAATCTAGTGGGGAAGAATGACTTTAAATGCATAACCACACAAGTAATTATCTGATTACAATTAGAGAAAAACACTGTAAAAAACAAAAGTGTAGAAGGGCTATAAGATCATGTAACTAGAAGACCTGATCACATGAGCTATGAATTTTAAAAGCCTACCCAAGGCAATAATGGGGGGTGGAGGATGGGGGAATAATCTGCACAGACAGTCACAACCCCACCGTTTAAAACACATGAAAAAACCTGGAGGTGAGCCAAGTGCCAGCCTCAGGGGAATGGCGACACATGGCTTTATCCAGGCAACCTAAGGGAATGTAACTACTGAGCCATTTAAAAATGACAAGTATGTGAACTATGTTGATATGTGGGAAGATATTAATAGAGTTTATTATGGATTGGTTTTTTTTTCCTACCATAAAGGTGCTTAAGTTCATTAACAAAAACTTCAGAACTTGGCCTCAGCCACTCCTGCCTCAAGATGATCTTTATCCTCCTGGGGGCTAGCAGCACTGGTGACCCTCAGGGTCTTGGGGGCAGAATAAGAGCACCAAGAAGGCTTTGGAGGTTGTCCGTGGAGCCCTTTCATTTCCCAGAAGCAGACTCAGAGGCAGCTGGTCAGAGCGCCCACCTGGGACAGTGCCCCACGCCCTTTCCATCCCATGCGTGGCTCTTTCATGAGGCTCCTCAAATAAGAAAGGGAGGCTGGAGGTCAGGCAATAACCACATCCTCTGTCAGGAGGAGAAGGCTCTCCCCCAGACGGATGTGAAAGGGCTCGCAGAAATGCCCTGGTGCCTGCTCCTACTACAGAAGATGATGGCTTGGCCAGACCTCACATGGTGTGGGCTGACTGAACCTAAATGCCCCCACTGTTTTTTAAAGGTTAGTAGTTTAACCCTTAGGCTTTTCAAAGTATGAAGCCTGGACCATCAGCATCAGCATCACCTGGGAGGTTGCTAGAAGCAAAGAACCTTGGTCCTGCCCAGACTTACTGAAAGATCATCTGGATTCTTACAAGATCCCCAGAAGAGTCACATAGAAATTAAGATCTGGGAAGCATTGATTCAGTCCTAGAGCACAGGAGGGCTCATTTATTCCTTCCTCAAACCTTTATGGACTGCTCTGCTAAATCCTGGGGCAGATCCCACAATCTGACAAGGCACCTAGAAGGTCCTTTGGAAGAGGGAGCCAGGTGAGCAAATGATGTGGTTGCCCTTCTGCAACCCCAGGGAGAGGAAATCCACGGCTGAAAAACAAGATCTTTTGAGAAAGAAGCCAGAGTGTCCAAGGTTGGGGATGGATTTATGAAAATCTTTAGAAAAACTATACATTAATTACAATGAAAGGGCATCCATAATAAAACCACTAAGGGCCTTCTACACAACTTCTGATAGTCAATAAGGTGCTGTACTGTTCTTTCCATTGAGCATCCTCTGATAGCTAGAAACTTTCACATTCTCTCTTACCCAAAGTTTCCATGAGATGCAGATAGATTAACTTCTGTGGCAGAGAACATGGATCCTAAACGACCTGTATCAGCCTCTGACTGTGCTCAGCACAACTTGGAATTAAAGGCAGACAGAGAGTCATCCAAGGTGAGACCACATACGCTCAGGCCAGGGCCTCACCCCAAGGCCACAGAGAGGTCAGTTCAGGATAAGAACTGTTTTTTGAGTGAAAACTAGGTAGGTTCCCAAGTGGAGGATGAACTAGAGGAGAAAGGAATCGAGAGCAGTATCTCTCAGAGATGCGGATGAGAGTGAGAGCCCGAGTGGAGAGCAGAGAGCAAGGGGGGAAGGCTTTCAGGCAGCGGAGGCCAGGCACGTGCCTCCAGGACGGAGTGAGTGGGCAGGGAAAGGAGCTGGCCAGGCCTCAGGCTTGGGGGACCGCTGGCAGGTTTTGCCAACAAGAGATACACTGAGCAGTGGACACACTGAGTCTGAGGAGCTGCTAAACATGACATCCTGTGGGCCAATAGAAGTCAGCCCAGAGGAGGGACTGAAGTCTGGGCAGAAGGGCTACTGAATTCACAGCTAGAGGAGAGTGGACAGTGAGACCTGAGAAAAGGGCCAAAGGGGAGTGTGATCCCAGGAGCCAGAAAAGGACTCACAGAAGCTGCCAGAAAGAGTGAGGGAGAAAGCAGGGGAGCCAGTTGTCAGGGGAGCCAGCGGGAGAGACAATTTAAAAACCACAGATGGCAAAGAGCCTCAGTGCTTGAGAGAAGAGGAGGACACGGGAAAAAAAGTCCCTGAAAAATATCTTTTCAAATGTGCATTTTCATGTTCTTTGGGTAAACCCCCAGAAGCGGAATAGCTGGATCATATATAGTTCTATTCTAAATTTTTTGAGGAATTTCCATATTGTTTTCCATAGTGGCTGCACCACTTGATAGTCCCACCAGCAGAGTAAGAGAGTTTCTTTTTCTCCACATCCTCTCCAACACTTGTTATTTCTTGTCTTTTTAATAAAAGCCACTCTGACGGGCATGAGGTGATCTCCCATCGTAGTTTTGATTTGCATTTCCCTGATAATGAGTGATGCTGAACATCTTTTCATGTGCCTATTGGCCATCTGTATCTCTTCTTTGGAAAAATATCTATTCGGATTCCTTGTCCATTTTTTTAATTGGGTTTTTGTTGTTGTTGAGTTGTATGAGTTCTTTATATATTTTAGATATTAACCCCTTATCAGATATATGATTTGCAAATATCTTCTCCCAATTGTTAGGTTGTCTTTTCGTTTTGTTGATGGTTTCCTTTGCTGTGCAGAAGCTTTTTAGTTTGATGTAATCCCATTTGTTTATTTTTTCTTTTGTTCCCCTTGCCTGAGGAGACATGATATTCAAAAAGATACTGCTAAGACCAAAGCGGAAGAGAATATTGCCTATCTTTTCTTCTGGGAGTTTTATGGTTTCAGGCCCTACATCCAAGTCTTTAATCCATTTTGTATTAATTTTTGTGTATGGTGTAAGATAATGGTCTAGTTTCATTCTTTTGCATGTAGCTGTCCTGTTTTCCCAACACCATTTATTGAAGAGACTTTCCTTCCTCCATTGTATGTTCCTGGTTCCTTTGTAGAAAATTAGATATTTGCACCCCTATGTTCTTTGCGGCATTATTCACAATAGCCAAGACTTGGAAACAACCTAAGTGTCCATCAACAGATGAATAAAGAAGATGTGGTGTATATATACAATGGAATAGTACTCAGCCATAAAAAAAGATGAAATCTTGCCATTTACAACAACATGGATGGACCTTGAGGGTATTATGCTAGGCAAAATAAGTCAGATGGAGAAAGTCAGATACTTGAGGTTGTAATGACTTCACTCATATGTGGAAGATAACAACAACAACAAACACATAGATACAGAGATTAGACTGGTGGTTACCAGAGGGGAAGCAGGGAGGGGAGAAGGTAAAAGGAGTAAAAGGGCACATGTGTATGGTGACGGATGGTAATTAGTCTTTGAGTGGTGAACATGATGTAGTTACACAGAAATTGAAATATAATGTCCATCTGAAATTTATATAATGTTATAAACCAGTGGTACCTGAATAAAAAAATAAAGTTAAAAAAAAAAAAAGTTCCCGCATTTGCTAAGTACAAAGTCACTGGTAACCTGAAAGCACATTCTCCAGCTGATGGTGTCAGTGAGGAATTGCAGATGGAGGGCTGGGGGTGCTAGCGTGTCCTCAAAGAGGCAAAAGCTGTTGCTGACAACACCTGCCATGCTGGTCTACTGGTGTACCTAAGATAAATAACGCTTCTGGATGACACCTTTTATTGTCAAGTTTTCTTTGTGGAGCAACTTCAGGTCTTCACTGAGGCTTCCCACAGCCCTGTCATGGAAACTGCTAGTAACAGGCCCAGAGGTGCCTGCAGGAGCCACCTCTGCAGAGGTGAGAAGTGAAGATGCCACCTAAAATAAATGCTCCCAAGGAGACGTCAGACATTCACTTCACTGCTTCTCAACTATCCAGATTGAAGGAGCAGTTTGTTAGGTTATAATTTCCAATCCATTGTTGACCAATGCTTTTGTAAATTACAATAAAAATAAATTCTAGTAAAGGAAATGAAACAGGATGTATAAATACATACCAAATATTTTATCATTAGATTCAATCCACAAAATTCTGTTTTAAGAAACATAATCTGAAAAAACATAACACAGAAAAAGAGAATTACACAATACAAGCACACAAAAGAAAGAAAATAGGCAATTAATATAGAGTCACTATTACCTTCAGAACTTTGTTTTAATGCAACAAAAAGTTACAAGTGAAATAGATCTCCTACATTAAAACCTAATACACACACAATTGGGAAAAGTTACATATACCAGTATTCAGAGCGTTTAACGGGGAAAACTAGCTTAGTGTTCACTTAACTTATCTATTCTAGATTGGAGCAACCAAGCTACTCCAGGGAGTAACATATATCTAAATTCTTTCTCTATTTGTTTTTAGTGACACTCATCATAGAAACCAGTCTTACAGAGATATGTTGATGGAAATAGGGGAAGAGATTTTAGTGTAATTTTGGCAAACTCAGCACATAAGTTTTTAACTTTTACCCAAAAATGAAAATAAATGATGCTTTATTTTTAAATGATGCTTTATTTTTAAAATGCATCTTCAATCCTACAGTTATTGCCAGTTGCTCAATCTATCTTGTGCAATTATAGTTCAATTTAAATTATCTTTTTCTTTTGTTTCTTTTTTTTTGGTGAGGATGATTGGCCCTGAGCTAACATTCATTGCCAATCTTCCTCTTTTTGCTTGAGGAAGATTGTCCCTGAGCTAACATCTGTGCCAATCTTCCTCTATTTTGTATGTGGGTGACTGCCACAGCACAGCTTGGTGAGCAGTGTGTAGGTCCACGCCTGGGATCCAAATCTACGAACCCCAGGCCACCGAAGCAGAGCGCACAAACTTAACCATTATACCACCAGGCCAGCCCCTAAATTACCTTTTGATGAAATAACTAGATACTTGATTCATAAATTTCCCAAGCATGGATTTTTTGACAAAAAATAAAATTCAAAATGCTTGATCAAATTCATAAGGTATTCAGTGATAATGTTTCCTAGATGTGCAATGTCAAGATCATTACCTACTTCACAGATAGCTACAGCTAAATCATGGGACATAACATAAAATCTGCCGACTCTGTTCTTATAAACCTCTAATTTTTGTTTTTGCTCTTTGATCTTATCTGCCATTTAAAAACACATTGCATTCCTTTGCTGCATGCTTGTTTTAATACCTAGGATATCTAACCAGTAGGCAAGTCTGTTTAACTCTTAAAGAATTGAGAGCAAGCTGGTTCCTCATCTTCAAGATACACTAACAGCTTATTTCACAGTTCATTTTCGACAGAATTTTTCCAGAGATAACTATCATATCTCAGCATGTGATAACAGTTTTTAATGATTAGCGTCCATATTATCATACAAAAGGGAGGATAATCTTTAATGCCTCTGCCTTTATATAATTTTCAATTCTTAAGCACACTGCTTAGTTCAGATGATGGTTTTCCGTACCACGACTTTCTCCATGGAGGAAGGAGTAAAGCGATTTACATTGTGTTGCAAACACCTTAATCCATGTGGCTGCTCTAGAATTTTCTCCCATGCTGTCAGAACACTCTCATACCCAAAACTTAAATTCGAGACTACACTGGTTGACAGTGTAATTCTTCAGAGTTTTATATACTTCAGAGTTAGTTGTGTTTATCAGCAATAAAGCTGAAAAGAACTCTTACTGTGTCAACATCATGTTCAAATTGCACATTTACTAGAATTGCCACATTAGCATATCTGTTCATTCTTTAAGCTACAACGAAAAATTCTCTATTGCCTATTCATTCGATGGGTTGGTTTTTGGTATCAGTGGCCAGTTTCTGAAGACATCAGTGTAAAGTGATACTTGAGTCATCTTCTTTGCCATAGATTTCCCCCAAGCTTTCTACACAGGCATTTTCTATTCAGTCTTTCACCACAGTCTCGAAAACTGTCTATTGTCTTCTTATTCTTAGTGAATCAATGTGTTACTTAATAAGAAGCCCACAAAAGTACCAATGTCGTCAGACGAAATAGTGAACACCTGTATCTGTCAGCTCTTCTGACTGAATGCTTTCTTTCAAAGAATGCTTTTTGTTTTTCAATGTATTTCATCGGTTTATCTGTACATGCTTTTTAGGTGTTAATGGTCTTCTCTCTTTATCAGCCCATACATGCTCACAAAATAACACACTGTGTTTAGCAGGTTTTTTTGGTTAATTACGGCTACAAAACTGAACTGGATGTATGAAGATTCATACTGTCAACTAAACCTAATATAAAACCTTTTGCTCTTGAAATTATTTTAATTGTCACTATTTAGTTTACTACTACTGTGCATTCAGAAAAGGAGCCTTTTCTTGACAAAAAAAAAAGTCCGGTGACATTTGCTTTGCCATCATTAAATTAAGGCTAGAAAGAATTAATATACGTTTCCTGACAAATAATATTTAGCTATAAATTTAAAAGCTATCTTTATTCACATGACATAATTATGTATGTAGAATATCCTAGGGAATTTTAAAAAGCTACTAGAAATAATAAAGGAGTAGTAAAACTGCAGGATAGAAGATCAATATAACAATATCAATTTTATTTCTATAGATGAATAAAAATTGGAAAGTTAAACTTATAATGACATCAAAGATGACATACTTAGGGACACATTTAACAAAGTATGCGCAAGACCTGTACTCTGAAAACTCAAACATTCCAGAGAGAAACTGAAGATGGCCTAAATAAAGGAAATATATCTAAATAAACAGATCAGAAGACTCAATATTATTAAGATGTCAATTCTCCCCCAATTGATCTATAAATTCACTGCAATTCCATTCAAAATCCCAGATGTTTTAATAGAAATCAACAGCCTTGATTTCTAAAATGCATGTAGAAACGCAAAGGGCACAGAACACTCAAAACAACTTTGACAAAGAATTTGAAGACTTACACTGCTTAATTTCAAGATGTTCTATAAAATCACAGTAGTTAAGACAGTAGAGTATTGTCCCAAGCAAAGAAACATAGAGCAATGGAACAGAATACAGAATCTATACCTAGAACCAGAAATACACCGTCATCAATTTTCAAAATTTAAAAGTGCCAATATAATTCAATAGGAAAGAACAGTGTTTTCAACAAATGGTCCTTGAACAACTGGATGTACATACCTTATATCACCCATAAAAATTAACTCAAACTGGATCACAGGCTAAAATATAAAAACTAAAACTATAAAACTTCTACCAGAAATCAGAGGAAAAAAAGTCATCGTAATCATGGGATAGGCAAAAATTTCTTAAGTAGGATACAAAAAATGTGAACCAAGAAGAGAAAACTGATAAACTGGACCTCATCAAAATTAAAACCTCTTCTCTTTGAAAGATACTTCAAGAAAATGAGAAAAGTAAGCCACATAAAAAGAAGAAATATTCCCAATATGTACATTTGGCAAAGGACAAGTACCCAGAGTACATGAAAAACTCATAACTCAATAAAAAGACAAATGACCCAATAAAAATATAGGCAAAGACTTTGAACACACACTTCACAAAGAAGATCTCTGGATGGCCAATAAGGATGTGAAATGATGCTCAACACCATTAGTCATCAAAGAAAAACAAATCAAATGAAAAATGAGATACAATGACAAGCCTATTAGAATGAGTAATATTAAAAAGACTGGAATATCAAGCATTGGCAAGAATGTGGTCCAGCTGGAACTCTCATATGCTGCTGGTATTAATGTAAAATGGTATAATCATTTTGGAAAAAACTTTGTCGGTTTCTCATAAAGTTAAACATACACTTACCATATGAGCCACTAATTCCACTTCTGGGTATATACACAAGAAAAAGGAAAAACATATAAAACTTGTGCATATATATTCACAGCAGCTTTATTCATAATGGCCCCAAACTGGAAACAACCCAAATGTCAATCAACATTTGACATCTGATAAATAACGAAACTGTAGTACATCCATACAATGGATTAGTTATCAGCAATAAAAAGTAATAAACTAGCAGTAACACACAACAACATGGATGGATCTCAAAATCATTATGCTGAACAAAAGAAGCCAGTTTAAAAAAAAAGAGTACATGGTGAATAATTCCATTTTTGTGAAATTCTAGAAAAGATAAATCTAATCCATAGTGACAGAAAGCACAGGAGTGATTACCAGTGGCTTGAGAGCAAAGGGTGGGAAGTGGACATGGTCATTTCCTTGATTGTGGTAGTGGTCATTACATGGATGTACAAATTTGTCAAAACTTATCAAATAGTCACTTAAATGGGTGCTTTTTTCTGAATGTAAGGTACACCTCAATGAAGTTGATTAAAAACAAAAATCACACTTTGTAACAGAGTTCTAAAATACATGACTGTTGAACAGCTTACACCCTATGTAACTCACCACATGAGTCCAATAATACCCAACCTGTTCTGTACTCTGGTCAACAGTCTACTGATCACTTGCGTGGATACTATAACAATGTTAAACTATAAATGTTTCTAAATGCTTACTCTCACATTCTGTGCTTATCTCATTGTGAACTGATAACAGTTCACTAATCAGCAGTCATCTACCGATGACATTTGTGCTGGATCACACGTCCAGGATAATCGAGATTCAACAACACCCCAACACGCTTCAAACTGAGCAAGTTTGTTAACCTCTTTGTTTATGCTCAGAGTAGTACTGAAGCTCATTCCCATACAAGGAGTTTGGTAAAATTCATAATAAAGTACTAATGAGTGAACTTGAGAAGGAAAGAAATGTAAGCTCTGTAAGGAAAAATTCTTACTGACTAATCCTGTGCAGTTCTTTGAGGCTTAAATGAGCAAATGTTTAGAGGCGTGTGGTAATCAGAATTCTAAGCTAGCCCCCAAGATTCCCCTCCCCTTGAATGTGAGCTATACCAGTGAATATGATAGGATATCCCTCACATGGGTAGGTCACACTATATGGCAAAGATGAAGCGATTTTGCAGATGTAATTAAAGTCCCAAGTCAGCTTGATTTCATGAATGTGGACACTACCCTGGGTGGGCCTCACTTAATCAGGTAAGCTCTTTAATAGAGGGTCTTGAAGGTAAGAGACAAGTAGCAGCAGAGGAGGTTTCCTGTTGACCTTGAATTAGCAACTGCCATGCTGAAGAGAGGGCCACGTGATAGGGAAGGACAGGCAGCCTGTAGAAGCTGAGGGCCTTGGTCTTACGACCTCAAGGAATTGAATCCTGCCAACAACCAGTGAGCTTAGAAGAGGCATCTGAGCCTCAGATGAGACCACGGCCTGGCTGACACCTTCCTTTCAGCCTAGTGAGACTCTGAGCAGAGGACCCAGTTAAGCAAGGCCAGGACTCCTGACCTACGTAAACCGTGGAAAAAATAAATGTGTTGTTTTAAGCCACTAAAGTTTGTGGTAATTCACTCTGCAATGATAGAAAGCTAATAAAAGGGAAATCCAAAAATATAATTTATTTGTATATACAAATAACTTTTGACACGGTTCCATCCCAAGGATGCAGAAGTGTACGGAGATAAAGTCATGAAAGGAAAGCAGATGTGACCCGGAATCAAGTTGTCTCAATAGACAGAAGGGCCCATTCGGAGGGAGGTGACATGGAAAAGTGGTGAGAACACAGTTTCCAGAACAGGCCAGACCTGGTTTCAAATTCAATTTCTTACGACCTGAAGGGGAATAACCTAGTTTTTCTACACCTCATTTTGCTTATTTGAAAGACAGGAAGGTTAAACACCTCTGAAAACAGTGAAGTTTCTATGATGGCAAGCAAGAAAGTAACTGGTTAAAATAACACCAGAAAAATAGGGGAAGACTGGAAGGGCAGCTCTGGGAATCAAAAGAAAAACTAATGGCTGGGGCTTGGGAACGGCCAGAAGCACAGAAGCCCTGGGATGTAGGTAAGAAAGTATGAGCAGTCTTTTCAGGGGCCTCTGCTGTTGGACTGATCCAGCTCCATCCTTGCTTCACTCCCCTTGAGATCAGGATTCCAAAGACAGAGATGCCGCAGCGGGGACCCAGAGCCAGGGAGGGCGTATAATTTGAATTGAACGCAGGCAAGTCTCCACCAGGACCTCCCCACAACATCACGCCCAGGGGGTGGGTGGTCCTCCAAGGGAAAGCAAGTGTTGCTATCAGAGAAGGTGGGAGGGAAGCTGGACAGGTGGAAACAGCAGAGAGCCCCCACAGCTCCTCACAGAAGGGAAAGCAGGAAAACAAGGCTTGACATGGGGCAACTGTTCAAAACGGCAGCAATTACAGGTCTCATCCAATTTGTCAAGGACTCATAAAATAATATATTTCGAAACATAATCCAACTACACATTAAAAGTTATATGCTGCTAGACAATACTTATCAGTTTTCGTAATTTGCAGGTTATCTTTTGGCCCTGGTTTCTGTGTTCTTCCAAAACTTCCAGGATATATCCTCAATGAGGTATGCAGCTCTGTGCAATTTCAGTAACTTTCTCCCATCCATCTTCCAGTACAGAATTCTTCCTTCAGTTTTGTTAATCTGATGCTTAACCTGTCCACGGAGTATTTAATTACTCCAGCTTGCATTTGACTGTTTTAAGTCTACCTTTTCTTTTTTATAACATTTTTATTCTTATCCTATAAATTTCTTCTTTTAGGTCTCCAAGAGTTTTAAACATACCTATTTAAGATTCACCATCCAGTAGTCTGATCTAACTCTGTAGCCTTCTAACCCCACTGATGACTGCATGTACTGAGTCTAGGGTGTGGTAGACAGTTCCCCCAGGGGGCTACAATTCTGGATTGTGAGCCCATCTTTAGGAGTGTTTGATATGTGCGAATCCTGTGCAGCCTGACTACAGTGTGTCCCTCAAGAAGGGCATCACCAGCTTGGGACCCCTTTTACATTAATTTATCAGTTTGGGCTAATGCAATTCAAACCCCAAAGCCAAGTGAGGGCAGGCCTCAAGTTACAAATCCCGCCACACTCAGCCCCAGGCCAGAGTGGGTAAACTTCCTGGTGATCTCCCCAGTCTGGTAGACACATTTCCTATGGTCTATTCTTTCACCAAGGATGTGGACCTGAGGGGCCCCACCCTCTTAGAGCTAAGGTCTCATCTTCTAGCCCCACACGCCCCCTAGGTGCCGTTGGGTCACCAAGACTTGCCAACTTTCCCGGGGCTGGTCTAGCATCAGCTCACACAGTTCTCATTCATGAAAAGGTTTCGGGACCCTGGGGATTTCCTGTGATTTCTCGTCATCTCTGCCACACATTTAAAAGGATGGTCAATGTTTTATAGCCAGTGGTACTAAGTGTTCTATAAGAGGAGGGTTTTCAGTATATCCCATTTATCACACTGCCAGGAACAGAAGTCCCAGGATATACAATCAATGATTATGAGAGATTTTAAATCAAGTGATTTTTTCTTACACTATCTGTATGTGCAAAACAATTTAAAGTCCATGTAGTTTAGCCTCTCACCTGCAAAAAATCTGATCTTGTGACCCACTAGCTGTTGGAACCAGTCAAATGAACACATGTAACAAGACGCTGAACATGCAGACAAACAGAAGAAATAACACCAATCCCCCTACTATTAGACATCTAATTTGTTTACAATATTTATTATTAGAATTCATTATTATAAATAACACTTTAAAATAAACATATCTGTGTTTTATATTTCATAACATTTGCTTAGGATCGATTCCTAGAAGTTAAATTACTGACACACAGAGAATACATTTGTAAACGTCTTTTCTAAATGATAATAAAAATAATAGCTAAATAGATGTTGCTTAATTGCTTTTCTGAAAGAACCATCCTTCCAAACCAAGAGCAGAGTTTGAGAACACCCACCTCATAGTGGCCTATCAAGTCTAGATTGTATCATCATTTTGTTCAAGAGTCAATACGTGGGCCTTAGACATTAAGGCACTTGAACAATTAAAGAAAATGGGCAAGAGAAAGATAAGGCTTTAATCTAAACTGAAAAGGCAGAGAATCATAAAACCAGAAAGAAAAGTCATCTCCCCCCAAAAATACAGCCCAAACATACGTTAAAGAGCACTGGACAAAGTCAAAACAGCCATTATTATACACAACTTAGCATTTGCTTTTCAAAAACAGCAAGAAAGTGCCATTTACTGTGCCATTTACTGCCCTCTGCGGTTGACACAGACCCACGAGTGCAAGCACCATCTTGGTCCTGCCTGCCCGCCTTCCTCCCTTCCACGTGTGACCCCAACATGCCCAGAGAGGGACAGGCAGAGCCGGGCACCCAGCACACACTCAAAGGGCCCCCTGAGATCACAACGTTCCAGGCTGTAATCGGAGGACTAATTCCAGAAACCCACTGCTCCTTCCCTCCTCTGCGTAGGATGAAGTTGGCCAAGGCATCCCTGCCCCTTTTGTAGAAAAAAAAAAGATCTTTATCATAAATCTTAAAGTGGTGATTTTGTTTTCAACCTCCCCATCCACTGAAGTTAAGGAAACCGAAAGATGCATCCCACCAATTTCTGAACAGTAAACACCAAAATTGACAGTCCTATTTAAAATTTAGAAAGTAGAGAAAGAAAAGAAAGTCTTTAAACTAGCATCCAGCTGGCACTCTGTAGAGACTCTGTATAGTGGATTTTAAATTACAGATTCGAGTAAAACAACACAAGCAAAAATAGAGAGTCATCAGGGTCTCTTTCTGAAGAAAATCTCCAGGACAGCCATGGTCCTGACGGTCGTTGGCCACCCGTGCCAGCGGTAATAACCACTCCGGAAAACACAGCTCCCCGAGAGGCAGAGCTTTCTTGGTAAATCAAAACTATGATTACTGGAAAGCGGAAATGCCCAAAAAGAATCATCAGAGGGAGAGAGGATTTTTTTAAATCTTCAGATTTATCAAGTGGAGTCCACCTTTACCAACTAAATGCAAAACACCTTCTTGGGGACGCATGTCACATGCTGCATGTTTCTTTTGCAATCTCTCCAGGCACATATATTTTTCAAGTAAATTATCATCACAAAGTCCTTCAACAAAACTCGCGCTCTGCAAAAACAGTCATGGCTTCTCTTGTTTCTCTGGAAACTTCCTTGAGCCTTCCCACTTGAAAGACAGTCATATCATGGTTTCCTTTTATAGTATTACACAACCCAAATTATAATGACAAACCCATTTCTAAACCATATGTTAGTGACTTTGAAATTAAAACAAAATGTAGAATTGCAGTATTGCAGAATCGAAGATTTGGAAGAGACCTCAGAGGGCACCAAATTCTACTCTCCACCCACTGAAGACACGGCCTAACTCAGGCAGTGAGCTTGCTCAAGCCTGAGTCCAATCTGTCCACTCTACCCACAGAGGTAGTGCTGCCCTCGGGAGCTGTTCAGAACAGGCCCGCTCCTTCTCCAGAATGGACGTGACCATCAGGAAGAGGCTCTGCACTCTCCTGGCAGGTTTCCAGGCCAGGCCTCCCCAAGACCTCTGGCCATCCAAAATCTTCCTCCTGCATGCTTTCCAGGACACCCGCCAAACAGTCAGGGGTCCTCCTAAGATATGGCTTGCAGAGGACTGCAGTTGGGGGTCTTTATATCCCTTTAGCAGAATATACAGCTTTCTAGGCCATCTCATCCTATATTGCTTTATAATCTGTAAATGTAGTCAACTAAAATATATCAGCTCTGTTTTATAGAAATGCTGTTTTTCTAGTCTCTTTCTATACTCACGTAATAAAATGTTTCACCCAAAAGGTAGGACATTTATTTCAATTATGTTTCACCTTTTTAGTTGATTTCAATCTATTGACATCTTGGCTTGTCATATAACATAGATATTCCTAACAGCTTTCTGTCATTTGAAATTGTGCTGAGTATGTCCTCTAGATATAGAACACTGATATTTTTTTTTTTTTTTTTGGTGAAGACATAACCGCCTCATAGCCTCCAGTGGGTCTGCCTGCTCCATCCTAATGACAAAAAAAGAAAACCAAACACATTGTTTTCAAACAAATAGTGATTTCATCTAACTAATACTAACATCTAGCCTACAAAGATATAACAAGAATCCTTACCAAGAGTATTCTCAAAACAAGACCTACCAGCCCAATGTTATCTCCAGTCGGAGGTTGGCTTAGCACTGTTTACTCTTTGCTAACCCACGCATGTTCCCAGTAATTCTGCAATCATTTAGAAATGCTTACAATATGCTTATCAATTTGCCCCAAAATTTCACTCTTGATTCAAAAAAATATTACCAATTATCTACTATGTACTGGGTGATATAGATTTCACTAGAGATTGCTGTCAGACTTCTAGGAATCAAACATTCTAACCTTGTTGATTTCCTATTTTTAAAAACTGGTTTATTTACCCAACCCTAGTCTCCTGGCAAATGGATCTCATTCACAATGATATAACCTGTAATTTAGGTCAATGCCAATGAGCCCTCAAAGTCCCATATCTTTTTCTTTCAAATGAAGATCCTTGACATGCGAGAAGAGATCAAATTATCTCCTGTGTTCTGAGGTCTTTCAGCTTCACATGAGAACTTAAAGGTCTCTAGGCACAAACCCCAAGGTTTAGTGCTTTCCTAAGGAAACAAGAGGCCTTTTCCATCAGTGAGCTCGTCACCCCGTCAGCGAACAAGATGTCTAAGTCTGCTAGCCCTTCAGCTCTTCAGGCAGCCTGTTTCTCACCTTTTCTTGCTGCAGAATAAGATTTCTCTCCAAGGCTGGCAATGTCACTCTACCTTCTGGATGTTCCAGGGAACACGAGAGGTATCTTCGCAAGAAATGCCTCATTTCTTCAAGCAGCTCCACCAGCTGCTGCTTCCCACCCTCGGTTCCACTGCGCCCTCCTTCTTGCCCTGTGTGCGTGTTCGTCTCCTGTCTAGCCTTGAACTCCTTTTCACCTTGACCCCTGATTACTTCTCCAATCTTAAGAATTCTTTAACCTGTGTTAACAAGCTAAAGATAGACATTTTTTAAAGCTGTTCATTTCCCCTACAGCCAAGGAATGAGCTTTATCTCATAACAGATATAACTGGTGACTGCTTCCAAGTACAAAGGCAATACGGAGGCCCCTCTGCAGCATTTTGGTTGCCTATAAGAACTAAGTCCTGTGTGGCT
The DNA here is from genome assembly GCF_021613505.1 of Equus quagga. Taxonomy (NCBI): domain Eukaryota; kingdom Metazoa; phylum Chordata; class Mammalia; order Perissodactyla; family Equidae; genus Equus; species Equus quagga. Next base: position 37,482,337 of record NC_060275.1, read on the forward strand.
CTCCTGAGGCCTGCCCTAGAAAACTGGGTGTTTTCTACACCCATTGTGGCTAGAACTCTGAACTCATTCGTTATGTGTCTACTTGGCTTCAGCCCCCTTTTCCCACTGAAGTTTGCTCATCTTTTAAGACCCATAGCAAATAATACTATGCAAGGTGTCCCTCCCATCCTCCTCCCACAGACAGACACAGCAGATACACATAACACCCTAAGGAAGCCCTATACCTCACAGCACTGCTTCTCACAGCAGAGTAAGCCACAGAAACCACACTCCAGCCACCGCTTGCCATGCTAGTTTATCACCCCTTCCTGGTGGCAGGGATTTCGGGGACAAACAATCTTCATTTCTAATTGCACCTCAAAACCCTTCATGAGGTGCCACTTCCCAGGCTGAAGTTTCATGTACCAGCATGGTATATCTCACTCTTTATTCCAAGCAACGTTGGCATGTAGCCTCTTAATTAAAATTCTTGTCTCAACTGACTGCCGCTGAAACATATTTTAAATTTCACTGAGAAGTTTGGCATCCCCAGCCAGCCCACACTGTCTTTTGATGATGTGTTCTCACAGTCCTACTTGAAAATGTTAACACACAGTGACCGCAGCTGACTGGATTAGGGAAGAACATCTGACCTAAGGGAATCAATCAAGTTCCTCCACTTAAAAACTTATTCTGAAAGTCAGAAAGTGTAGTATGGTCCCCCGAGTGGTCATTCTGGCTGCCATGTTCAAAGAGCGAAAAGCAAGACCCAGTCAACAGAGAAAATCAGGAGGGTGGGCCATTGGCCCCAGGAGAAGGAGGGGTGAAAGACCATTCGACAAGACAGGCAGACACACATTCATTGACTCGCCTGGTTTCTGAGGACTTCCCATTTCCCACACCCTCTCTCAGGAGGCCCCACTGCTCTTCTGTTCCATGACACACTCTTGTATCCTTACAGAAAACCCCCTCTCCTGAAGTAGGGCTGAATGGGGCTCTGTTTCTCACAAGCATGAACTGAGAATGGAGGAAGGGCCATTTTGCCATTTGCCAAGACAAAATAAGAGAGTGACAGACTCATCAACAAAAATTTCTTTAATGCTTACTACACAGGCATGCTTACCTCTTTAGACATGCTGACAAGTGGCAGGGAAAAGGATAAATGTGGTCCCTACCCTCTAAAAATTTACCATCTGGTTGGGGAATCAATAGTAACCAAAGACAGAATTAATGAAAAGTAAAGTCATGATTTATACCTTAGAGACAACCAAATAATAACTGACAACTATGGCTCTGGATGTTCCCTGAAAAGGCTGGTCAAGAGAGGATAAAGCAGGTGAGTGGGGAGTTCACCTGCAACCTAGAAGGATGACCAGAATTTGGAGGGGCAGGAAGGCAAATGCACAAAATCTTAACATTTCCTAATTGTGGCCCAATGGAAGATTCGTATCTATAACGTGTCTTGTTCAAAACCTATTTTGCATCCTAATTTCTGAGAATGATTACTTTTCAGAAATAATGAAAAAATTAGTAATTACATTCATTATGGATAAATAATTCATCCAGTGACAGTGGCCGCAATAGTTCCTAATTTAGAATAACTTATTAACCATGTCTCACATTTTTTATGGGATCATTCAAGCATTTTATCCATTCATCCAACCATCCACCCACCCACCTACCCATTCCACAAACACTGACTGAGTATACCAGATTCTGGGGCAGGCACCAAGGAGCATGGACACAGATAAGAGGCTTGATCCATGAAAATCTCTGAACTCTTCAAAGAATCAGCCAATAGTTGCAAACCAGTGTACTGAACTCGTAAGAGTAAGATGGGCAAAGACCTGGGATAACAGAAAATGAAAACAAATTTTGCCCAAGGTAATAAAACTTGGACGAGATTTTGCAAGAAAGAAAGAGGTGGTGCCTTTGGGGAAGAGAGAAGAGTATTAACTGCATTATCATAAGGAAACACACAAGAGAGCATTCAGGGCTGGAGGGAGGAGCACTTGTGTGAATTGTCAGAGGAGGTGGCAGGAAACTGACCACAACAGCAGACATGCCAAGAATCATACTCTGCAGACAAGTGGAACCAGGAAGGATTGTCTTCTGGCAGGAGAGAGACAGGAGCAGATCTGATTTTGAGAAGGATCCCTCTGCTGGCAGGGTGATCATCCTTGTCTCATAGCTACCATATTTTAAATCACATCTCTGTAAACTATGACAACTTGATCATTGTTTTTCTTCTAAATATAAGATCTCTGTTATTCTAAGTACACATTATTTTTATTGAGCTTTGTGGGAACTTAATCACTTCTGTCTCAAATATCCTCCCATATTTTTTCTAGAAACACACCTCAACTCACCACTTATAATGGGAAAAGCAAGGCTGTCAAGACAGATCTGAGTTCAAATCCTAACTGTCTTCATTTCTAAAAATAACTCCTACCTCACTGGTTGGTGGGTGAGGACTAAACAAAGCCAGTTACTAACTGCGTGACTTTGAGCACATTCTTTGAGTTTTATGGAAACTGAAGATAAGAGAACCAACCTCAGGAGTACTCTAAAGATCAAATGAGACAAAACAAGCGAAAGCACTTACCACAAAGTCAAGATCCAAAATCAGTTACTGCTAAAATGTATAAAAAACAACTAGTCCAGTGCTTAGCATGAAGTAGGAATCAAATAAATGCTAGTTCCTTCCTTCACAAATATATCTATGCTTTCTGCCTCTTTGGGTATTTTTGGCTTCTTTCAAGGTAGAAGGCACCTTCCAAAGTACCTAGTCAACAGATAGGGCGCCCATTACATAAAGCAGTTGAGCACCTGCTCCCTCACCGCCACAATTCCTCATGCTCTGCTTGCTTGGGTATAAATCTCACTGTTATTTTTTATTTACATCTCCATCTCATCTTCCTGGAGGGCAGGAGACAAGTTTTCTTAATTGGAATCACCAGACTTACCATAGTGCCCTCAACACATGGAGGCATGAGCTCTGTATCCAAAATCCTGAAGTCCCTGGTCCACCACTCTTCAGCTACGTCCTTCTCAGTAAGTTACTTAGCCTCTCTGGGCCTCACTTTCCTCATCTGAAAGATGAGAAAAATAACAGCACCTACCCTGTCAGGTTGTTGTGAGAAAGACATGAGATAACGCACACAAAGTGCTTCCCAGAGTATGCAGCAAGTCACATGCATATATGTATCTGTGTGTATATGCACATACATCCATATCTACCATTATAACAGTTTCATATGCATATTCCATGCATGCCTTCATTACTGAACACTAACTGTATACATATTTTAAAATACAACACAGGTGCTGAAGTAATGATGCAAAGACTTAAGAATTTTAGTTAAAAAAAAAAAACTTGGGTTCTTCCTAACAGCTGATCAAAAATATCATCTTTCTCAATTTAAAAAATCCCTTTTTCATTTATTAAATCCTTTTGGAGTCAAACACCACCATTAGGATCTCTTCTTTTTCACTATTTTTACTAAATGAAGATAACCTCTTTTGTGGGTCTGGCCACTTTTGCTCTTATTCCAATTGTTCTTACTTTGACTTTGAATATATTGTTAGAATGTTTCTTCTCCAATTCAAATTCTAAAAGGCTGTGTGACCTATACTCCACATTTCCATTCCGCCTTCCCTTGATAAACTATGTCCGCCAAAGAACCAGACACATTTGCCAAACTCAATTGCTATACTCTATGCCTTAACTGTAATAACTTCTTTTTTAAAATAGAACAATTTGCAACAGAATATGGCTAGAATGCTATTTCCAGTAAAAGATCTGATGATTCATTCATTCAACAAATATTTGTTGAGCCCCTGCTCTGTGCCAGACACTGTGAAGGTGCTGGAGGCACATGACTGAGCAAACGATCAGAAGATGTGCCCCCATGAACTGACACTAGGGGGAAGGGCACGGAGAGACAAGACAATGAAGATCAACCTAAGAAGGCAGCGGTACTCCTGCAGTCAGTTCTGCTAGAACACCACATATGTGTTCCTAAAAATCACCATGCTATGCAAAAATCACACACTAAAAACCAAAGGGCATACAGGCAGGAAAGACGGGAACCTAACAAAACTGCAGCACAGTTTTATCCATGCTGAACGGTTAAGAAATACATAAATACTGCAATCAATGTGGCACTTTACCATGAAAAAAAAAAGTGCACTTGTGGAAGTGGGCTTCAGAAGGACTGCGGCCCATGAGTAATGGTAGAGTGGTAGGAAGATAGAAATTGTGCAGAAAGTTGTAACAACACAGGGACAGAATGTGCCACATAAAGCAAGACATGAACCGAGACAGCGGGCAGATGTTGGAGGTGTGTGCGCATGTGTGCATTTTGTGCATTCCTATGTGGCTTGGCTCAGCTGGGGTACAGTTTTCCGCGTTCTGGTGCTTTTACAAAGAAAATCACACATAAGCGCATAAGAAATCCATGTTACGCTCTAATATGTCAATCGTGTTGGAACAAAGATGTGTTTTAAAAACAAGAGTTATACAGAACTGAGTGTATAATATAAAGTGATAATTGCTGTGATAAACCATAGCAGGATAAGGCAAACTGAGAATGGGAATTTTGTCTGTATTTTTAATGTATTATTCTATACTACTGTATTCATTCTATACCAACTCTTAATAAAAGTCTACGTGTGTGCTGCATTTATGCACAAGCCTGCAATCATTCTGGAGTTTCTTCCCACTTCAGAAGTACATGCTGTTGTCACACGGCCTCCTGACATTGTGCCCATTGCTTGAAGCCCTTCTGTAAGGCCTCTAGGTAATTTCTACTATTATTCACTATTATAAGGCAATATGATTCAATGCATTGAAATGACAGCAGGGTATTTGCAAATCAGCCCCTCCGTGTGATTAGTGACCCCAAACACATTCTTAGCATCCACCATCATTCTCTTCTCGCTGTGTGCTCAAGAATTCTCATCAGATTCACCCTGGTAAAAATGCTGTTAGACTGCCTTCTTTCCCTGTGGTCAAAAATGTGGTGAGATGATTTCAGCTGTTCCACACACTTTGAGAACTTCACTTCACCCAAATTCAACTCAGGCCATTTCCAACCTCCTTTTCCACATCTGCTCATTCCTTATTCTAACCCAATCTAATCTCTAACAAATCCCAAAATTATAATCACAGCTTTAAATAATAAATATTATAAATTTTCTATCATAAACGTGTATTGTTCTTATTATCAGAAAAAATTTTCATTACTCAAATTTTAAAATTCATAGCAGAATGAGGATTCTGACACAAGGCTACAGGAGGTGGAGAGGCAGGTGGACGTGAGGGGCGTCTGGGGATGGGAATAGATACAGTAACCCCCCAGGAGGCTGCCTCTGAAGCAAGGAAGGGCAGGGAAGCGGGGGCAGTGGGAGCCACAGGAGGTAACACAGGGCCTCCTGGGCTGTATTTCCCCAAACTACCACCCCTGTTTGGTGGTTTTGCTCTCCTGTTAAAATGGTGGAAATGTTAACTCTTTTCTGCTCAACATCAAAAATACTAAAAATTTAAGCTGATTGCTCATCTCCCTGGTACACTCCGCCTGCACCTCTGATAAAGACAGCTTCAGTCAGCATTTAATTTAACCAAATTCAGGTTACCAAGGGCTTACTCAGAGACACTAGTTTATGTTCTCTAATCTGAATTGGATCCTCTTTGTTTCTCAAAAGGCTTTTTCAGCCAGGGCTGCTGCTAGGGGATTAGAGAAAGGCGTCCCGCTGGGCAGCCTGGAGGGTAAGCTGGATCTCAGACCCCTTCACACTCCAGTGGGTGGGTGCCTGGGCAGAGTACAACAAACACTACTGTCCAGGGCCGGCCTGTCGCACACAAAATCCAGACTCGGTGGGTCCCCTGTACTGTTGGGAAGCACATTTCTGATGGTGCTTTCTGACCTGCACACAGAATATGCCTTTTGTATCCCTATTTGATGCCCCCAAAGGTATTCCAACACATCTGAATTGATGAACCTTAAATTACTGGTGGAAAAGGAAATTAGAACAAGTCCTGTGGAAGGCAATTTGGCAAAATCTATCAAAATGATAAGTGCACAAACCATTTGACCCAGAAACCCCACCTCCTGGAATTTATCCTACAGATAAACGTGCACATGTACAGAACAACATATATACAAAGTTACTCATTAGCCAAGAATACACAACAAACCAACTATTCATTAATAGGAGATAGATTAAATAAAGTTCCTACATACGTGTAATACAATATTATGCAACTGTTAAAAAATAGAAATAGGAAGCTCTTTATTTACTAATACGGAAAGAGCCTCAAGAAGTACAAAGTGAAAAAAAAATACATATGATATGTTACTTTTTCTTTTAAAAGGTAGGTAAATTATATATATTTTTTTTCTTCATGCATAAAAACACAGGGAATGAATAACACTGATCATGTGTGGCAGTGAACTGGTAAGTTCTGGGGATGGGAGTACAGAACACGGCTGAAGTCAGAGGGTGGGATATCTTACTATTCATTATCCTATAGTTTTCAAAGTTGCAGCCAGATGAATACGCCACTTTTTCAAAAAGATTAAATATAGAGTTTAATTAAAGAACTTTGAAAAATGGCCCACCTTTTTGAAATGCCATCCTACTCCAAAACTAATGGTCGTACACCAATCTAGGAGGGAGACTTTGGGATGTCCTGGGATCCATGGGACCCTGGCTCTCCTCTTCCTGTCTCCATTCTGGCCCACGGTCTCCCCACCCATTCCTATGCTGACTCCTTCATAGTCCTCTTTCTTCAGGTAGCACACCCCGTCTCCCCATTATAGACTGTCTATCCACGCAGGTGCTGCCACCCAGGAACCAGCATGGCCCTGCTGACCCCTAGAAGTGGCATGTGACCCAAAACCCCCAACAACATCCATGGCAGCCCTGGCTGGGTATCAAGGTTGCACATCACTGTTGTCTTCCTGTCGACTACTGATTGTGGAGAATTAGTCCAGCAACCCACAGGACTCAGAGCCTCATTTATATGTTTTCAACAGCGCATATCACCTTTATTACTCTGAAACATTTTCTAAAGGGAGAAAAACTTTAAGCCAGTCACCACTTTACTTATTGTATTCTCCATTCTAAAATTCAACCCATACGAAAAGTCGTATACAACCTCAGTCTTGTTTTAGGACAGTCTTCTTTAGGACAGAATATCTATAACATTCACTCACTGAAAAAACACTACAGTTAAACTATCTTGCTTGTAGCTATTTAGGAATATCTTCTTATAAGACATCTGAAACATTTCAGTAAATGTTTTACAAAATGGCTCTCATCTTCTTACAATGAAAGAACACAGTGTTGAACCCAACTTGCAGGAGCTGTTTAGGAATATCTTCATGTCAGACTTATAAAACATTTCACTACAGGTGTGACAGAATAACTACAACATTCATTCACTGAAATAACACTGTTTTTCTTGTTTTATACTTTAAGATCTTTGAAATAGCTCCACAAACTCTTAGTTCAACTGAAGTTAAGTTTTCAGGGCCAACTAACTTTGTAAGAATGAGAAAAGTCTTGCAAAAGCTACCCAACTTCCCCACTGGTTACTGCTTAAGTATTTGAAAAATCAAAAGCATCTCTTTTTGTGTTATCTAAGCAGAAAAGTTAAATTTAGTTCAATTGTGTGTTTTTCCTCGCACATGAATGTCACATGGCAAGTCAATCTAAACTATGTTTTCATTTAAAAAATGATTTAGTTTTTGAAACATGCCCAGGAATAGTTTATTAGCTTATTACCAGAATAAGTTGTGATAATGAGCTATTAAAATGTGAGTGAAAACTAGGAACAGTTGAAGGGCCTGCATGCCAACTGTAATAAGACCTGTGACTACGACACTGTCTTTCCTGATGGTCACTATGGGTTTTGGCTGAGCGTTGGCTGAGTCATGGCCATATTTAACCCCACCATTTGTCTTTTGGGTAACAAAAGGGTGGGGATAAAAGAGACAGGGACAAACATCCAAACTCCAGCACCACTGTGGAGTCATCAGCTGAAATGAAAGACTAGCAAGACATGTCTCCACTTACTATTTACACTACTCAAGCTGTACGACTTCTTACTTATTATCCTGAATTGCCACCAGACAGTCGGACCCTGACAGTCATAAAGCTGCTGGAATGGGAAAAGAATTTATCAAGCATCCAAGCTAATCACAGATAAGCTAATGGACACTAGCCAAACACTAGGGCTCCTGCCTGACCCGTTCCCAGAAGCTGGTTCTTATTTTAGGCAAACACTGCTTTCTAAAAAAACCCTAAAGTGTGGTGATGAGAAATATTTAACACTAAATTTCTAACTGTTGTTATCTAAAGGCTTGTTATGAAACTAGCTGTCCCGTGCTAACGAGGGTCAGCCACAGGTAAAACTGATCATGAGCTTATTTAATAGACCTGCTCCCAGCCTCTCCCTCAGATCCCACAGGGCCATCCTCCTGAGGCAGCACACACAGGCACTGGCGCTCCACCACGTGTGAGCAGACTGGCACTTAAACAAGTGTTCAATCATGCTGGAGGGGGCAATACCACACCAGGAGGCAAGCAAGAGATGCGATTTAGATGGGCACACAACGTACAATCCATTTCCTGGTGTTTGCAATTGGTTCATGACTCACAGGCTATAAGACTCAGTCCACATGACGCCTGACTGTATTTGAGGGCCATAAACTACACTCTCAAATTATGGCTCATCTGCTTATAAGTGTGCACCATCAATAATTTGACACTGACACGTGCCTGGCACTGTCATGGAGGACCAAGAGGATGAAGACAGATCTGGATAAACCCACGACAACCGTAAGGTATGTCCAGGGCCCACATCCTCCCTTTCTAGCCTCTACATTCAAAGAGAAGATGACCTTCATAAAGTAGTGAGTACAGGAAGAGACAGAAGAGTTAATCAAGTGTAAGGTAACATGATAGGCTGTCGGGAGCTGTCTGATGCCTCCAAAAGTCAGGCAGCCCAATATCTCCTTCAAGAAAAGGGGTAACTCCTTTCCCAGTCCTATTTTTAGGGCATCCCCCTAGCCTGCACTCCAGAGCTAACACTCCTCAGTAGGCTAATTCCGTGACTTAAGCATCTGTTCTTCTTGATACATAACGAAGGGCAAAACAGTGCACACCCTCTTGCCCTCGGCCACGTTCCTCCCCAGACACACAGGACAACGCTGGCCCACGGAAGCCCTCCCGTCTCTGAGGTCCCTCAGACACACCAACTCGCTATTTATAGACGCCCCATTCGCCCATTACTCAGGCACTTAAAAGAGCCTGGCTTACCCCTAATCCAGTGTCAGCACAGATGCAGGGTTGCTTTCAGCATTAGCTCTTACAGAAAACCTAAAAATTACAAGTAACAAGTTGCTACAGGGCAACTATTGAGTATCAGCATTCTTTCCTTCCATGGTTTATGTCAACTCACGAAAACATGTGTGAAGCATCTGCCTTTTTATTTAAACAGAAAGCAAGAGCTCAGATTGCTGTGCTGTGGCATTTTATGCACAAACCCAACAGCTAAATTGGGAGATCTGTGGGAGGGGCACACTTCAGTTGGGTCACCACAGCTGCCCTGGCCACCAGCTGCCCAGGAGGCCACCACTTGAACCAAAGGGGAGACAGTCAACAACACAGCAAGGCCAAGTATTTAGAGAAAAAAAGAACAGTGGTACCTTACAATGGCTGCACAGCTAGAGTCAGATGCCAAAGTACCTTGACTAAGAGAAGACAGCAAATTATAATTATTTTAAAATTCCTTTTATTGCATCCAGTGTTATTTCACAACATTTTCCTTGAATTTGATACTGCTGAGAATGTAATATGTTTATGGCCAGACCTATTGTAAAACTAGTAAACCTTAATTTTAACAGTGTAACTTCTTCTTAGAGCCCTACACATTTTCAACCCTTCATTCCCATCAACACCAAGAATTTCCTTCCAGACCACTGTTTAGTCCTATTTATGAAAATGAAATTCCCTTTTACCAAGAGAATGTGAATTCTGACCAAAGGGCCTGACTTCTGTCACACAGTAAGAACCAGGCAGCAAAAGTAAACACTTTGCCACATCCTCTCCTGCACACTTTTCATTGTCAACCTCATCCCCTCTGCAGCCTCAGTTTCACAGGGGTCACCCCAAATCTGCAACGGTCTCATTCTTGAGTACAAAGCATTCAAACTAGGGTGGAATATCTTCAAACTGCCTCCACAAAAGCAATATACGTGCTTTCCAAAAACTGCAACAGAGAATAAAGTATTTTATTCCATCCTTCTACCCCTAAAGTCTTCACTGGAAATCAGACCAACATTCTAAACGCTAACCTCCTTGAAACTCCTTCTCAGAATACATGAGATGTGAAGTTGTTATGAACATCTCTTCTCTGAGATAGCTGCCACCATGCTGAACCTATTAACAAATGGGTATGTTTGTCTAAATGGACTGAAGGTACAGCATTTCCAAATTCCAGATGACAACCCACCTGCAGGAGCAAAAGTGTCAGTGAATTCACTGAGGTGAAACTAACAAGTCTCAATTTTGGTAGGAAAACCAAAGAATATGACTGCCCCTTATAATATGCATAATTATATGCCTAATGCTTTTCCTTTTTGTTAAAAGTAACATTTTTCAGCCTAAATTTCTTGAATTAGTGGTAACAATTAATTGAAAAAAAAACCTCTATAAAAACCAAAAAAATTTTCCAAGACAATTAATAGTAGTTGATTAGATTCATTTCAAGGAAATGGAAAATTGGTAAAAGAAATTAAGGCCAAGATTATAATCTTCTGTAAGGCAGTTCATTTGCTGAGTGGTTTAATTGTTTTCCAAATATCAAGGGAAGGAATGTCATTGAAAGTTCCATATTTGTCTTCTTCCTGTCTGAACAATCCATTGCTGGCTCAGAAATATACACAACGGCCATAAAAGACAAAGCATGTGGTTACAGAAAGGTTTCTAAGGTATGTAATCTCATGAAATACAGTCATGTGTATTTATATCCTTGTTCCTTCAGTACCTCTCACCCAAGGGGGGAGAAATTGAAATAAAATTAAAGAAGTAGACCTCTTCAGTTTTGAAATGGTTCTTGATGGACAAGGGAAAGCTGACAGCCAAGGAGACAGGAGGTGGGGCCATTGCAGGCAGAAGGAAGGTCAGGCCAGGGGAGAAAGGACACTGGCTGGCAGCAGGGGGTGCCTGTACACTGGTCTAAGGGCACAGAGGTGGCCTCAAGGCAAGGCTCGGGGTTGGCTTTGAAAGGCTTACAAGCATCAGAATGTCCTGTTCACCTGCAATTTCAGGAAGATCACCTGCAAAATGTATGAAGGGGTGGCAGAGAATCCTGCTGGAGACCACAGAGAGAATGTCGCAGAAACCTAAAACAGAGGTGTCAGGACCCCAAATTAAAGTGGTACCAACTGGAATGGAGAGAGAGGGCTCATGGAAACTTTACAAGTCAAAATTATATATTCTTAGTAAGTAGAAATTAGAGATAAAAAAAATAAGTGCTATTAACCAAATAGTAGTGGAAGGAGGGTGCCCTAATGAGTACATTTGGGGCTCACTCAGTCACCTGTGTCAGCAGCACAGGCCACAGCTCCCAGTTGTGAATGAGGATGCCCAGAATGGGGGTTAAGGATATGTCAAACTTCCTATGTGATATCCAACCCACCTTTTCATATTTCAGTGTGATGACAGATGGTTATGAAGTGACACTCATGTCTATGATACTCAGACATTTAATGGGTTTGAGATTTGTTTAAAAAGCAAATTTATTTCCAACTGATTTACGAGTTAAGCAGTATAGAAGGCAAAGAGATCATTTGATGATCATTTGGTTAGATGATCAAACTTCATCAAAGAGACCAGATTCCTTTCTCTTTCTCTTGTGGGGATACTGTGGCATGGAAAGGAGAAATACCACCCTTATTATGCGGTCTTAGAAAAAGAATCACTTGTTGGTGGAACAAGAATGTCTGTCTGAAATTAAGAATATACAGCCGAATGTACCCCAGAGCTTGGTATTTCTTTTAGGATTTGAGAAACATGCTGATAATTCTAATCCTATTGAAAATGACTTACAGTGTTACCAGGGTTTATGCTAAATATAGATTTACCGCAGCCTGGTAAACTTAAAATGTCAACCAATTAAATATTTGTTGCTTGAATAAAACAGTTCAAATGAAATGAAGCCGAAAAGGGACTGTTTGTCCTTAGTGATAGACTGAATCATATCATTTAAATTTTAATGATGAATGAATAAATCCGCGCACACTAATAAGTTTTTTAAGTCACATTTTCCTCCTCTTAATCTTCTTTTCTTCCCTTTCCTCTCGCTGGCAGCATAATCAACGCTCCTCCTACGCCCCTACCTCTTGCTGTCGTGATTGTCTTTCAAAGGAGCCTCACCACTCCCTCTTAGTTGGATTTTACTGATTTGTTGTGAACTAAGAAGGGAGACCATAAAGCTGATAGAAATATATGCTAAATAAGAACAAACAAGTGTCACATGAGGGTCCTTCCCACCTGCGACGTGAATTAGCACTAACACCCAGAGTTTCAGAAGCTGACTTTCATTCTGACTGCCCTGGCCATCAGGGCCTGTGCCCACCTCAGCCTGTGCTGTTCACAAGGAGAAAGAGGCACTCAGCAGAGGTCCCACACCTCCCTGAAACACTGTGAGAGTCTCCCAGCCACGGGGTCCAGAAATGGAGGTGTCCAACACCCCTCCCCAGGACTCCCTGCTCCCCAGGCCCCCAGTACACCCCCTCCTGCTGGCCAGGTCCCTTGGCTCTTTGGGTATCTGAGTCTTGCCCAGAAGAGAGGCCTGGGACAAGGAGCCCTGCCCCACCCCCTTTAGAGCGCAGGGCAGAATCAGCAGGCTAGAAGTCAGGCCCCGGGAGGCCCCCCAAGAGGCCCCATGACCCTCCTGAGCCCCATGCTGCCACCACCAGCCAAGTGCCCTCCGGACAGCTTCAATTTGACCTCCACTTCCCCACTCCAAACCCACTGTCACCTCCCTGGTGGAGTGAGTTAAAGATAATGCTTGTGCAACACCCCACCCAAGCCCAGTCCATAGGATGTGCTCCATAAACAGAGCCAGGAGGACAGTAGCTGCTACTGTCACCATCATTGCCATCATCACAGGCAGCCATCTGGGGTCACCGGCTCATCCCCCATGGCCCGGCACATGGCTGGCACCAAAGAATGACTGAGGATGAGCTGACATGGGTGAACAAGTGCCTGAGTGGTTGGTGGCTTCAGGTAGGGCAGAGGCTCCCCTCACACTGCCCTGGTATTGCTCTAGCCCCCTCGGTACTGCTGCCACCTTTGGCTCTGGAACTCACTCTGCTAAATATACCAATGGATAGAAATGCATGGTCCACCCTTACAAAGCGTCCTTGGTGCACCCTGGAAGACAGAGTAACACAAAGAGACGGACAGAAAGATTTGGTCTTCAATCTCTGCTAGTAAGAGGACTTTCATGTCAATGAATTTTACAGTGAAAATCATTTTCTTCATCTTAAAACAGGAATGACTCACTTAGGCTGCCATGTGGAGCTGCTGAGATCGTGGACATCCATGCAGCTACTCCTGTGCTTGATACACGATAGCTCCTCAAGAACTCAGTCACGTTTGCCTTCATCTTCTGTTTGTCTCTCCTAACAGTGCAGTGAAAAATGAGGTGGATCTACTGATTTACATGTGCTCAGATGAAACACTGTAAAACCTGAAGCACTCTTTCGGAATTCTGAACACTTCCATAAATTTTTCTTATAAGACCAATTTAAAATAATTTTTAATTAAATTTTAGGGGCCAGCCCCATGACATAGTGGTTAAGTCCGGCACGCTCTGCTTTGGCGGCCCAGGTTCGTGGGTTCGGATCCCAGGTATGGACCTACACCACTTGTCAAGCCATGCTGTGGCGGCGACTCACATACAAAATAGAGGAAGACTGGCACAGATGTTAGCACAGGGCTAATCTTTCTCAAACGAAAGAAAAAAGAAAAATTTGGGAGCCGGCTCTGTGGCCGAGTGGTTAAGTTCGCACGCTCCGCTGCGGCGGCCCAGGGTTCGGATCCTTGGCATGGACATGGCACCACTCATCAGGCCACGTTGAGGTGGTGTCCCACATCCCACAACTAGAAGGACCTGCAACTAAGATATACAACTGTGTACAGGGGGGGTTTGGGGAGATAAAGCAGAAAAAACAAAAAAAAAAGAGGAAGATTGGCAACAGTTGTTAGCCCAGGTGCCAATCTTTAAAAAAAAAAAAAAAGAAAAGAAAAATTTTAAAATTACAAAGGCAAATTCATAGAGACAAAAAGCAGATTGGAGTTTGCAGGGGTCGAAAGGAGAGGAGAATGGGGAGGTATTGCTTAATGGTTATAGAGTTTGGGAAGATGAAAAACTTTCGGAAATAAATACAGATAGTTCCTGACTTATGATGGTCTGACTTCGATTTTTTGACTTTACAATGGTGCAAAAATGATCCACATTCAGTCAAAACTGTACTTCAAATTTTGAATTTTAATCTTTTTCCCAGGCTAGCAATTTGTGGTAAGATACTCTCTCCTGAAGCTGAGTAGTGCCAGCGAGCCACAGCTCCCAGTCAGCCACCTGACCATGAGGGTCAACAACTGATACACTTACAACCATTCTGCACCCATCCATTCATTCTGTTTACACCATCAGTACAGTATTCAATAAATTACGAGATATTCAATACTTTATTATAAAATAGGCTTTGTGTTAGAGATTTTGCCCAACTGTAGGCTAATGCAAGTGTTCTGAGCATGTTTAAGGTAGGCTAGGCTAAGCCACAATGTTCAGTATGTTAGGTGTATTAAATGCATTTCCAACTTATGATATTTCCCACTTACAATGGGTTTATCTGGATGCAACCCTATCATAAGTCGAGGAAGATTTGTATTAGTGGTGGCTGTTCAAAATTGTGAATGATGCTAGTGCATTGTACACTTAAAATTGTTAAAATGGCAAATTTTACATTATATATATTTTATCGCAATAAAACATAATTAAGTTATAAGTAGGATATGATGAGTCCTGGAGAATAAGGGGAGCATAGGTATTTTGATAAATGTAAGTGGCATGCCTTAGCATTGGCCATGAACGAAACATATAAATCTGGGCTGCCTAACATTACGGGTGTGGCTGTGCTTGGAAAATGGATCTCTGTTGTGGGACAGTCCATCTTGACTCCAAAAGCAACTCACCATCCACAGGGAAAGCAACCCTGGTCACCCCAGGCCTGCCAAGCACAAAGGGCTCGCTGCTACAGTCAGCAGGCCTGACTTCAGAGCACAGCCCACAGAACCGCATGGTGCCACGTTCCTAGGCACCCAGTTAAAATGTGTGACACTTTCTATTTTACTCAAGGTAAACATTAAGGAAACCTCTGGTGTGTGGGGGGGGGGGTGGGGGGTTGCACGCCGGAGTCTCACATGGGTCTCTGCAGGTACTCTCGAGGTGGATCTGACACAGGCAGCACTTAGCTACTCGCCTGGGAAATAAGCACCTTTGCCTCTGGGTAGGTAGGACATCACCAGCCATTTGTCACTTGTCAATCACCCTGATTTTAAATTATGTGCATAAAACATGTTTACTTTTGTTTTAAGAATGGTATCACCTTTTCCCTTTAGAGTCAGGCATATTTCTCTAAATTTTAGTTTAACTTTAAATACTAAAACTAGGTAGTCTTCATTTTCTTGATAAGTAGCTTTGTCTCAAATTGCTCTTCAAATGCGTATGTGAACATACACACGGAAGGCCCCTGCATTTGGACAGACATCCTTATCATAGTTGTTCTAAAAATGCTAAATAAAGGGCACAGTTTGAACAGCTCTTCTGTCCCCCTGCCACCCTCCCCCTAAGGCAGTGGCCCTGAGCACTATTAACAAACCCCCCCAACTCTTGCTGTCTGTGTGGAGTGGGGGTGGCAGGACAGTCTTGGTTATAATTAGGAGAGCACAGAGCATACTCTATACAAAGGGCTCAGACCCTACTCTGCAGCTCCAGGGATCCATCTGTCACCCCACAGATGGCCCAACCAAGGCACTAATCTATTTTAGGAGCATATGGGTCGGGGTGAGCGAGGAGGAGCCAAAGGAGCAACACTGTCTGGAGCAGGGGCTGCTCAGAGGGAGAAGGTCAGCAGGAAGGCCAACCTTCCAACGGCCAAGTGGTGGCCTTGTCTTAGGATCAGAGGCAGGAGAGTGCCAAATAGCACTGGAATGAGGTGCTACTTTCATTTGGGTAAGAGGAACCATAATCTTGGATCTTCTTTCCTTTTGAAAATTAACTACCAACTGCAGCATTCTCCTGGGCCACTCAGGCCAGGCTGTGGAGATGAATCCCCAGGAGCACCTACTCTATTTTGTGCTCCAAATACTTTATGTGGGCACTCTATACCATACCAACAAAAAGCAGACACAAATAAGCAAATAAACACAGGAAAAAAATAGTGAATAAGAAGAAAAACAGCTGCTAAAAAATAGGAATAAGGTGTCTAGAGGCCAGACCTTTGTGTGCTTTAAGAACTAATTCAATGATTAAATATCCTTTTATAAATGTTAGTTTCAAATAGCAACAGATATGAAATCAATTGATTCTTCATTCAGGATCACATCATAATAATAAATGTTGCCTTTTGAGGAATTACATTACTTTAATAACTTTCTTTACAACAGATCCCAAGGAAATTAACAAAAGCATTTAAAAAGTATAGAAGTGAAATTGAAAATGTATTTATTAATTCATCAAAAACGTCTGAGGATAGTCTTTTCAACAAATGGTGCTGAAACTAGATATTCATGTGCAAAAGAATTAAGTTGAACCCCTACCTCACACCATGTACAAAAACTAACTCAAAATGGATCAAAGACCTAAATGTAAGAGTTAAAATGATAAAACTCTTAGAGGGAAACATCGGAGGAAACTTTTATGATATGTTATTTATGATTATGATATCTGACTAGGTGATGGTTTCTTACACAACACCAAAATCACAAGCAAAAAAAGAAAAAAAGAAATTGGTAGTAGGGAGTGGGGGCCCAGGGCAATGTTCCTTCCCTCTCATCATCTCTTCTCATGAGCATTGTTGCTCTGACTGCTATCTTACTCCAACACCAATGCAGCGAACTGGCAGAGGGCTTCAGGGCAGAGAGGACAGTTAATTTCAAAGTTTGAGTAAGAACGGGACAAGCTGCAATGAACATAGGGGTGCATATATCTTTTTGAGTTAGTGCTTTCATGTTATTTGGATAAATACCCAGAAGTGGGATAGCTAGATCATATTGTATTTCTATTTTTAATTTTTTGAGAGGTCTCCACACTGTTTTCCATGATAGCATTATTCACAACAGCCAAGACTTGGAAGCAACCCAAGTGTCCATCAACGGATGAGTGGATAAAGAAAATGTGGTGTGTGTGTGTATATATATAATGGACTACTACTCAGCCATAAAAAAAAGACAAGATCACACCATTTTCAACAACATGGATGGACTTTGAGGGTATTATGCTAAGTGAAATAAGTCAGCCAGAAAAAGACAAATACCATATGATTTCACTCATACGTAGAAGATAAACAAACAAAAAACATATAGATAAGGAAAACAGATTGGTGGTTACCAGAGGGGAAGGGGGTGGAATGCCACCACAGCTGCCAGAGCAGCCTCACCAGGCCACACTGGCAGTTGTGAGATGAATACCAAAGCTTTGGCTTTTCCCAGTGACCAAAGTCTGTGTCTGATAGTCAGTTCTGAAGACTGACTACAAATTATGTCCTCTTTATTCATGCACTCAATAAAAATTTACTGACCACCTACTACATACGTGAAATAGACACAGTGCTTGGCACTGAGAGCACAAAGATGAGAGACAAGGTCAGGAAGCTTTGAGCCCAGCAGAGGAGAAATCAAGTCAAGAATAACTCATGAGGGCACCTGCAAACACATCTGTGGGGCACCCAGACCAGGCAGAGGAAATGAAGAATGTTTGCTGGATGAGCAAGCACTGATCTAAATAGTGAAAGACAATTAGGGGGCTAACCAGGTGAGGAAGATGAGGAAGGATAATCAGCGTGGAGCAGACATGACATCCAACAGCATGAATGAAGAGCTGTTACAGACTCTGGGAACTCCCAACCTTGTGTTATCGTCAGTCCTTACAAGAGTCACTCTTGCCTGTTTATGGATATCATGCCTGCATCCTTCAGGCTAGCAGCTTAATTCTTCTGCGCCTTAAAAAGCACGGGCTGATGAGATGAACATACCCTCAGCCACACTCAAGGAGGAGTGACTCCCAAAGAAGGTTTCCCATGGTCAACAGAGGATGGCAATTCCGGTGGTCTCCTCCTGGGAGGGGAAGGAATTTGCCAGGCTGCAAGGCTCAGCTCCATGAGAAGCACTGAACCAAGGCCCCAGTTCAAGTCTTTGCCCTGCTTTTAACTGGTTGTGTCACCTCAACCTAGTCACCAAAGCTCCCAGGCCCAGCTTCCCAGCAGGAAGAGTGAGCAAAGAATTTCAGGAGCCCCTCCCAGCAATAGCAATTTATAATTCCATGACCTGGTCAACTTATCCACATTGTGACCACTTGCCTCAGTCATCTCTCATACCCTTTTTACTTAGCCAGCCCATTAATGTGTCCCTTTAATGGCAGAATCATGAGGCATGCCCTTTCCAAGAAGATGATCCACCACACACTATGGGCTTGGCTCCTGGGTCCTGAATGTTCTCAGTCTTCCTCACAATGGACACTTTCCAGCCCCGGACATATCCCAGTATCTCTACACCTAGCTCCTTTCTGACAACTCCCTAACTGTGTTGGTGCCCATCCCTGGCTATCTAACCCTCACTCCAGGTGACCACTGGCTCTATGTCCTGGGGATGAGCCAACTCAGCACATTGATCTTCAGCTTCATTCTTTGGTGATGCCACCTCTGTCTGCCAAGAAGTCTCTGGAAGGCATCTTCCCATTCACTGCCATCAGCGCTTCCTTCCCCTATACCCCCTTATGCTCTTCATACCTCTTTCCCAGCAACTCTCAGCTGTCCTCTAACACCTATCAGCCCTGCCCACACCACTTCCACCTAAAGGCATTAACCCCCTACCTTCTCAAGCCTCCCTATCTTGGGCATGCAGGACCATTCACCAACTTGGGCACTGTCCTGTACATCCTGCCAAGTGTGACTGAGTTTCACTAGGCTGATGTGGACATTCCTCTTAGTGACCAAGATCACCTTTAAGAGTCCACATTTACTTAGCCCGATTTTTATACACCATTCAGCTCTTTCTTTTCTTTCCTCTGCAGCTGACCATACTAATAAACAAGTAAATTTCCCCGTTATTGATTTTAAAGGTTTGTAAACAGACAAGACAGAGGATTACTCTGAAGAAGGTGTCATCAAGTGCAGCCCCAGTGGCTCTGCAAGGGGGTCTCAGGGCCACAGGGGCCCCTCCCCACAGGAAGACAGCAGCCAAGGCCTCACTTTCCTCATCCTCAACCAAACAGTCCCAACATCATCTACCTTCCATCTTTGTTTCTTCATACTGTGTCATAAAAAGGATTGTGCTGCTTAAAAAAATATTTGACAATCACTGATCATATACCAGCCCCCAGTCAGTATACAACAACCTTATAAGATAAGTATTATTATCACCATTTTACAGATGAGGACATTGAGGGACCAAAGGTAAATAGGATATTCAAAGTCCTGGCCAATGCACAGCAGAGCCAGGATTCAAATCTAGGCAGTTTGACTCCAGAGTCCACACTCTGAATCCTACCCTACGTTGGATGACTTGATGTAGGGCGTCTGCAGAGCTCAAAGCAGAGTTTAGTGAAGCAGCCTAACAGATGGCAAGAAGGGGGCTTTGGAGTGAGACCTCAATTCAAATTCTTGCTCTACCACTTATACCTATGTCTTTGTCAGCCCCGGAATCTTTCCTAGCCTCAGTTTTCTTATTTGTAAAATGACGATGACAACACCAATTTTGCAAGCCTGTTAGTCTTGAATTAGACTGAAATAATGAGCATGAGGCTCCTAACACAGTGCAGTCAGCTGGCGGCAGATGTGCTCCTAAAGCTTCAGAGCTGTTACTACCAAGATCACTGCTCATGAGCACAGACAGCGGGGAGAACACTAGTGGGGAAATGCAAAATGAGGGAAGATCCATGAATTGGTAGAGACTGGAGCAAAGGGAGATTTTGTAAAGTGGTAATGCTTAATTCTTAATTTGGCTGTGGATTGAAACCACCCAGAAAGCTCTGTAGCCTTAGAAAAATTCCCCTGGGCCTGCCCTACATTTGCTTTCTCAACAAAGCTCCACAGGTGATTCTGGCCCACACTCCTGTACAAGTGGGGAGGAGCAAGTGAGAGGTGAGTGGAGAGGGAGAGAGAAACCAGAGGATGGCAGACACATCCTCATCACCGTGTGACCCAGTAAGACCATGTACTTACACTGCGTGTCAGTGGACCCTGAAGGCCAATACTATACACAAAACACTGGACTTATACGTGACCTCATCCTTCACAGGCACAGAAGCATGTGTGCTTAGCAAATGTTTACTGCTGGCTGGGTGGGTAGGTGGTGGGTGGACGAGTGGGTGATGTGACAAGGCAGGATGAGAACCCCTGTGTGGCCCAATAACACCCAGTGAGTGTCCTAGTGGGGCCCCATTAACATATAGCCTTCTGCCAACAGCCCTTCTTCTTTTCCAGCCCCTGAAGGTGGTTTATTGACTGATTTGACTCCCAAGCAGCCAGACAGAATATGCAGCATCATTAATTCCAAAATTCCCCAATAACACTCCAAAAACAAGAACTCCCAGTGCCAATGGCAGCCGACCTCAAGTAAAACACAAATCAGACCAAACCCGTTCACTCTGAGGTGAGGAGGACTGACAGACTAGACGGGCAGATTTTCAAAAAGAAGAGTTTGCTAATCCCAATGCACCTCCTGTCAATGAAAGAGTATCTGTATTCGTGTCTAACCACCCACCCGACTCCTAATCCCTTTGCCCGAGGGTCCCGACACAAACACGTTGCCCTGGTCCCCACACGTGTCCAAGGCCACATTTTCAGGCACACACAGAAACTCTCCGAAAGGAAAACTCTCACAAAACGTATAAAATTTAGCTCTCAAAAACATGAGGATGGGGCCAGCTCGGCGGCGCACAGGTTAAGTTTACACTTTCCACTTCAGCAGCCCAGGGTTCGCTGGTTCAGGTCCTGGGTGTGGACATACCCACCGCTTGTCAAGCCATGCTGTGGCAGGCGTCCCACATATAAAGTAGAAGAATATGGGCATGGATGTTAGCTCAGGGCCAGTCTTCCTCAGCAAAAAGAGGAGGACTGGCAGCAGATGTTAGCTCAGGGCTAATCTTCCTCCAAAAAGAAAAAAAGAGAATCATAAAACAAGGCAAGAGGACTGGTGGGTTAATGAGCTATCCAGCTCAGAGCCTAAATCTGTGTCTCTGTGGCAGGCCAGAATTCAGCAAGACCATTTGCAGTGGCAATGTCTGTTAAATGCCATACACAGCCACCACGTGACCAGAGCCAGCCAGTGAGCATTCCATGAAAGCCAGCACTCACTTCCCTTGCTTCTAAAAGCGTTTGCAGGTGTCACCCCGCTTTAAAGAACACATAAGGCCACAGTGTGAACTTGGGGCAGAGCAAAGTCCACACTCTTGAACTGAATTTGCCATCTGGCCATTATAAAGAACCTACTACGTGCTTAGTAATGCTGGATGCAGACCCCTTCACAGCTGATTCAACTTCTGGATCCCACAGGCAAATCTGACATATCATATTTGAAACAGAAACAGAGCCTTACTTCACTTAACCAACAAAGAGGGAGAAAAAAGAAAATAATTATTATGCCATTCCCAGCATACGTGAACCTTACAGCCACAAACAAGCATTACTCCTCCATGTGGACGAGAAGCACATCTGTTCCATATTTTGACACGTTCACAGTCGTATAAAAACGTCCTCACAGCCGGCTCCTCAGGAACCTTATGAAGATGTATTCTTTGTTCTTCCTGAGGCCTTAAATATCGGTCCTGAGCTTTATTCCTCTTTGTTTTTGATTTCCTATTTTCATCTGCATTTTACATATTCAAGAAATCCTTCATGAAGCTGTCACACATCCATCAAAGAACATAGGCCAAAAAAATAAAACTTTAAAATTTAACTGCATCCTACGAGCATTTCATGCCTATCAATTTGGCTCATAGCATGACACCTCCCCCCACCACTGGCACCACCAAAGAAAATGCAGGAGGCAAGAAAGAGGAACATCTCCAGAGCTTTACAAATATATATATATATATATATTTTTTTTTTTTTTTTTTTTGGAGAGGCAGATCAGCCCTGATCTAAAATCTATTACCATCTTCCTCTTTTTGCTTGAGGAAGACTGTCCCTGAGCTAACATCTGTGCCCATCTTCCTCCATTTTGTATGTGGTAAGCCCCCACAGCATGGCTTGATGAGCAGTGTATAGTTCCGCTCCCAGGAACCAAACCCACGAACCCTGGGCTGACAAAGTGGAGCATGCAAACTTAATGACTACGTCACCAGGCCGGCCCCCAAAATATATTTTGATCTTTGAACTAAATCCTTCTGCAAATTAAAACTTTTTTAAAAATATAATTAGCCAAAATGGTGGACTCTGAGCCTCCAGATTGCTTCCATTTAAGAACCCAGTGCTGTGGGTACTGTTAGGCCCATTTCAAAGATGCCAAATGGAGGGTCAGAGAAGTCAAGAGAAACAGCTACTAAATGGCAGAGCCATGAATTAACCCTTGAGCTTCTAACCTCATGGCCATTTCTCATGCTACTTGATGGCAGCTGATGTTTTATGAATAAGAAATGAACAGTAATGACTTCAAGAAAGCCAAAGAGAAGAGCATCAGATGCACTATCACTTAGTAGTCCGTTGGTTTTATATCAAAGAATAAACATATACTTTACACTTCTTCTAGTAGATCAGTAACTAGAAGGACTGAAAAAACTGCACAAAAGCTAGAAGTACTCATAGCCACAGCAGAAGAACAGCAAGCACAGCAGCCCTCAGGTCCAGGAACCAGAGGAACCGTACTGTGAATACACAACATCTCGGCTCACCTGGTGGTTATGGCTTTGGGACCCTGCTAGCTACTGTGGTGGGTGCAGGAGAATGCTAGGAGCTGACGCCGCAGGCCTTGTCATCACCTAGGAACCTGTCAGGAGCACAGGCTCTCAGGCTCCGCCCCAGACCTACCAAACCTCCACCCCCAGGTGATACACAAGCCCACTGCTGGTTGAGAAACTGCCCTTCAGGTATTCGGAATCTGGTCAGGGGTCAGACCATGTCACACATAACCCTTGTCCTTTTTTTTTTTTTTTAAAAGATTTTATTTTTTCCTTTTTCTCCCCAAAGCCCCCCCAGTACATAGTTGTATATTCTTCGTTGTGGGTCCTTCTAGTTGTGGCATGTGGGACGCTGCCTCAGCGTGCTTTGATGAGCAGTGCCATGTCCGCGCCCAGGATTCGAACCAACAAAACACTGGGCCGCCTGCAGCGGAGCGCACGAACTTAACCACTCGGCCACGGGGCCAGCCCCAACCCTTGTCCTTTTTATGTGTCAGCTGCCTTGCCAAGTCCTTCATACTTCTATCTTACATAATCCCCCATCAATCCTAGAAGGTGGGCACTACAATCTCTGATGTACAGAAGAGGCAGTGGAGACTCAGAGAGGTGAAGTGAGGTCACAGAGCAGCAAGAGGCCAGCGCCAGGGTCTGCTGCTTCCATCCCAGGAGGAATGTCACCAACACCCCAAGAAGACAACACCTTAGCATCTGCCTGACCTGGGGCTGGCTCTCCAGAGAGCTTGCTGAATGAAACGTTCTCTAAAGGAGGGCTCGGCAGGAAGCAGTACAGCCCAGCAGGTGGGGGGAGAGCTGGGCTAGGGACCAGCACTGCCTAAACTTTCAGGGAGCAGCCTGAAGGTGGGGGAGTGCGCCTTAAGTTACGTAACTTGGAGAGGCTCAGTTTCTGCCTCTGTATGAAGGAGCTAAAGAAACCGCCCTGCTAATGAGACAGAAATGTGATCCCATAGTGGAGTGCTTAGCGGAGCAGAGAGCAAGGCTCAGCTGCAGTTACCCTGAGGGCAGTGGGTTGTGAGTTAGTGCCCATGAGAAGCACCTGGGGAAGCTTTCAAAGGACACCAGTGCCTGGTCCCACCCCCAGAGAGTCAGATCCACTGGGCTACAGTGAGGTCCAGGCACCAGTTCTTTTTAGAAAATGCTCAGATATCCCAATACAGCTACTAGTATCTCTACCTTAAATTGAAGTGCCTTTGACTGATAGTTGCTGGGAAAACTCTGGAACAGTTTACAGATTTCATTAGAATAATTTTGCTGATCTTTTCTTATGACTTTTTATTTTTGTGTTTTTTACTAAGATCTCAAGTGTTAGAACTCTTGACTGGGGCATATCTTTAATTACGAAGATGAACAGCAAAGTCTCTAAATAGTAAATTTCACTTTGAGAGCACGTATTTGTAAAAATGCCCCGGCACTTAGGAAGGCTTCTAATGTTCCAGTCTTAGAAGGGGCACAGAAGAAGGACTTGCCACTCATACTGTAGATCATCTCAGAGACATTTTGTTAAAAGTGGGAACTAACCTTTGTGAACTAACCAGGATTCTTCTTTCTACACTGACACACCCTTGGATACGAGAGCCACTTCACCTTAAGCGATGCCCTAGTCTATTCTGCCAGTCTCATTCCAAAGGGTTAGGCTGTGGGAAGGCCGCAGAGGACAGAAGACAATGCTGGCGAGCCGCTAAAGGAGACAGGAGGAGGGCAAGCCAAGAGACACACTCCCAGTACCCTCAACTCGCCCGGGGCTTTCCCCACTGGGCTGGGGCCTGCTCCAGCTCTGGCCTTGGACAACTTTCACTGAGCAGTTCAGGAGGAGCCCAGGATCCCGCACGCTGCACCCCCACAGCCCCCTCCCAGCAAAACTGCCCTCGCAGATTTTCACTTCATTGTCATGACTTAGCAAAGTCTATCCCAGGAGAGCTTTCCTACCACCCTGCCAGCTGGAGTTTCTAACTTGCGTCACCATTGGCCACAGCCTTGGGCCAAGCAGACACGCCTCTCAGCAGATGTGAAACAAAAGATGCTGCTATGTATAAACGTTGGGTTTTCTGCAGCTGATGGAAACTCACTGTGGTTCTAGTTCAAATACTCTGAAAACTGGAACATATTTGTTAAGGTTTTAAAATTCAGAAAGATATGAAATTCCACTCTGCACCACAGCATTTCCCTTCCAGACATAAAGGAAGGGAATGCTCAAAGGGCTCCCACAAGGTCACATCAAAGGAGAAGCAGTGAACAGCAGGAAAGAGGACTGGTCTAAAGTCACAGAAAAGTGGACTTTAGTTCTGGCTTTGCCAGGGATGCTAGCTCTGTGACCTTGGCCAAGTCACCTCTCCTCTCCAGGTATTTGCATACATATATCTAGATACTGAATAAGATATCTAGATATGGACCAAGAGGAGCATTCAGGTTCTTTGCAGTCATCAAAGTCCATGAATCTTTACTCAGCAAAGCTTCTTTGCTGCCACGATGAAAGGAAGAGCAAGAGATGACTGGCTTTCTTCACCCCGGGAGCTTCATCACATCTTCCACTTTTGAAAACAAAAGAGCAAAGCCCTTCCAACTCATATGTCTCTCCTACCCTCCCTGCCCCAAAGGCCACCGCTTCCTGTCATCGTCTCCTGTTCTCAGGGCTATAAACGAACAATCACAACTTCAAAAGCACTACATTTAAAAGATCCCTGCCTAAAGAGACCAACGGACTTTTTAAGTGAATTTTAAAAGAATACATACAAGAGAATTGAAAATGCATGTCCACATAAACACCTGTACATGAATGTTTATAGCAACATTATTTCTCATCACCAAAATGGTAGAAACAATCCAATTGTCCATCACCTGAGGAATGGATAAGCCAAATGTGGTAGATCCATACAATGGAATATTATTCAGCCATAAAAAGGAATGAAGTACTGATCCATGCTACAATGTGGAGGAAGCTTGAAAACATTATGCTAAATGGAAGAAACAAGACACAAAATGCCACATATCATATGATTCCATTTATATGAAATTTCCAGAATAGGCAAATCCACAGAGACAGAAAGATTAGTGGTTGCCAGTGACTTGGGGAGGGGAAGGGTGAGTAACTGCTAATAGGTACAAGGTTTCTTTTGGGGGGTAATGAAAATGTTCTGGTATTAGATAGTGGTGCACAACTCTGAATGTACTAAAAACCAGGGTGAATATACCAAATGCCTTTTATCAAAGGAGGGGTGAGTTTTATGGTATGTGAATTATATCTCAATAGAACTGTTACAAAAAATTGAGTACATGTACCTCTAATGTGTGAGATGCTAGTGTAAAAATCTTCATGATTCTGCTGGCAGCGTCACTGAGGTGAAACCCGCCCTGCCTCATAGCCTCCAGCTCCTATGAGACAGGCTGGCCACGCTGGGCTACACCCATCTGACACCATCAAATACCTGAGTCACGCAGCTAACAAACCTCCCCCCTCACACCCAAATGTACTTCAGCTCCCAGCCAGCAGACCTCTGAGGAGAGAGCTGAGCTGGTCTCATTTATGTGAGCATCTCTGCTGTTTGACTAACATATCTCTACATGTAAATCAATAAATTGTCAAAATGGGTATTCAGGTTTGTTTAGCCAACTATGGTCACCCCATGGTGCACCCCATGTGAGATTTCCTGCATGAGATGCCTCATCCATAGAAGCTGAAGAACAGATGAAGCACTGCCCTCACAGGCTTCCAAGACTTTTAATTCCTTTATTGTGTCTGACCCTCACAAAAGCCCAGAAAGCAGAGGATATTGTTGTGCCCATTTTATAGATTGGGAAACTGAGGATCAGGGAGGGCAATGATCCAACCAAAGTCACACACTAGTAGGAAATGGTGCACAGAGAAAGAACCTAGGGAACCAGCTTCCTGGTCCAGCTCTCTAGGACATCTGCCTGCCTCTCCTTCCCATGCTATTGGCAGTTAAGAAACACACCCTTGTCAATGACACGCGGTGCATTATGCCCTTCAAAATGCCCCTCCTCCGTAACTAGTATTCAGTGGCTCACCTCTGGAATGAAGAGTCATCCAGCTGTGCCCCAGAGCAAGAGGTCAGCCAAACTCCCAGCTTCACATCTGGGACACGAGAGAGACGTCTATGGCCCTTACACTTTCCTCCTTAAAATGCCTCCCTCAGTATTAAATGTCTTCACGATCCTTTTTCTTTTCTGACCATTGACTCTGCTTCTGGGCTAGGTCCTCTCCCCCTCTGTCCACGGAGAGAAAAGAAGGATTCCACCCCAAAGGAGATGGCTGCGGGCACCCACTTCCTAGTCACGTTCGGTTAGACCTCCACCCCCCAGCCACCTTCACTGTCTCAGGGCTGGCCCTGCTCTCATCTCCGTGGACGCACTGAGTGAGAAGAGCACCTTCCTCGTGCCCGCCCCTTCAGGCCCCCCTGCCCCAGTCTCACACACACCTCCCTCACAAATCAACCAGAGCAGCACTTCTCAGACTTCAAGGTGCCCACCCAGGGATCTAGAGAAAATGCAGACTCTGGGTAAGGCCTAAGATACTGCATTCTAACCAGATGATGCTGATGCTATGGGCCTGGAGACCATATTTTGAGTAGCAACATCCTGGGGTCTCCACTAAAGAGCTGGCGAGTGGGGAGCAGACAGCAACCAACTATATTTAAAAGAAAATTGCCCTGCCCATTTAGAAGAGAGTGGACAGGAGCAGTGTTTCTATTTCTTCCCCCCCGCCCCCTACCAAGGGGTAACAATTTACTGGAGTAACTACTTTTTAAATGATATATTTTTATTTTTTTGCTGAGGAAGATTTGCCCTAAGCTAACATCTGTTGCCAATCTTCCTCTTTTTGCCTGAGGAAGATTGTCCCTGAGCTAACATCCATGCCAATTTTCCTCTATTTTTTTCTATGTGGGACATTGCCACAGCATGGCTTGATGAACAATATGTAGGTCTGAGCCCAGGATCCGAACCCGCAAACCTCAGGCCGCTGAAGTGGAGCACGCGAACTCAACCACTACACCACCAGGCCAGCCCCTATATAATTATTTTTAAAGTCTAACAAATAGCACTTCTAGCACATAAAATTATCATTTATTCAAAAGCATGTTTTATTTCCAGTTCTTCTTTCCCATGGCTCTATAAACATACAAAAATAAGCCTTGAAAATTAATTAAAATCATCCATAAACTCTATGGTTCAGAACTGGAGCTGGAGAAATACATTTCGGTTCACAGAAAGATGCACTGCCAGCCCAGAGGGGACTTATGTCTCACAACCTCTTCCTACCCAGTTCTGGGAATATTCCCATATTATTTCTCAAGGTGATTGAAGGTTAGGCTCTACAGTTCAGAAGAAACAAAGTCAAATTCCACTTCAGCCCTCAAGTGGGAGCCTGGCCTTTCAGGCCGTCAGCTGGCTTGTGATTCCAGATCCAACATCGCCCTTTAATTGTGTCCTTGTCTGGTCTTCCTCCTGACTGGAGTGAGAACCTAGGCCACCTTCCTGGTGGTGGCTGTAGAGAGTAGGTTCTGGATTCCCAACAACAGCTTTCTATGGGGTTCTGAGCACAGAAAAGCCACCCCTGGTAGGGTCACAGAGGCTCAACAGGGGACAAGACAGGAAAGGAGGCAAGAACACCCTGAGCACAGGGCTCCTGGGCTGGATAAACTGCCTTTAGCAGTCATTCACCCAGTGCCATCCAGCCAATAGCCTAAGGAGAGCTCTAGGTGCCTCACAAAAGACACACAATAGTCTATATGTGGACACATGAGATTAACCCAGTATCAGAAAACTCAAATTCATGTCCGGTCATATCCAAGTGAGACAACCTACAGTCCTAAAGAAGGTACAGGCTGGGAAGGGCACTGCCTGGCCTGGCATGGATAACAACCAAAATGCTTGATTCACAACCTGGCTTGGACACTTGCCCTCATTAGGACAAGTGAGCAGGACATTTAAGTTGGGCCAGGCTGGAAATCCAGGGCCACAGAGAGAAGAAGCACATGACCTATACCTTCCAGTACTCCGTCAATGTCATTTGAAGTCTCAAAGCCAAGGAATGTGTTAGGCCTGTTTTCATAACAGCAACGCCCCCTTCCCAGAAGGTTGATGTCCTTCTGTCTGCTTGGTGTCAGACACAAAGCCCTAAGGCTCTCCTGCAATCCTGGAAAATACGCAGCTTTGGAAAAACAAGGCCAGGGTCACAAAAATTGCACACTGTCTCCCAAAAGAGTGAGTTCAGAGCTAGTCTTAACAGTGGTCAGACTGAAAGCCAAGAGACCCAAATATTCCCCACATGCCACACACATTCCCCCTCTGTTCCCCGCCTCTGCCCTGTGCCTCCGTCCTCCCAACACACTCAAATACATTCCTCCAGAGGGGGCCACAAAGACCCCAGGCACACACAGTACACCTTCCTTGTGGAAAGTGGTCAGGCTCTTATTTATTTTGGTAGGAACTTGGAGCAAAGGTTGAAGAGAACACAAAGCACATGTGGATGAGTGGAATTACAAGGGTCACTGGCTTAAAGTTCACTCAACTGACGTCTTCACGTGCCCACTCACTCACCAAGCACACAGGGGGCGACAACCGTGCACTGGGCGCCCGTCTGCCCTAGGGTGCTCCTTAAGCAGTTTGACCACCCTAACGGAACAGCCATTCAACTCAGCCGCAAGACCACAGGCCAGCTCCACTGCCCTCAGGCTGCCAGCACCTACGTAACCAAAATCCAAACCAATATCAGATGGCTGCATTTTCCTTCTCCAAAAACAGTAGTTACAGAATTACCATATGACCCAGCTATTCCACTCCTGGGTATATACCCAAAAGAACTGAAAGCAGGGTCTCAAGCGATATTTGTGCACCCATGTTCATAACGGCACTATTTACAATAACAAAAAAAAAAACGGATGAATAAGTAAACAAAATGTAGTATACACACAATGCAATAATATTCAGCCCTAAAAAGGAAGGAAATTCTGACACTGCTAAAACATGGATGAACCTTGAGAACATTATGTTAATTGAAATAAGCCAGTCACCAAAAGACAAATACTGCATGATTCCACTTTTATGAGGAACCTAGAGGAGTCAAATTCATGGAGACAGAAAGTCGAAGGATGGTTGCCAGGGACTAGGGGGAGGGAAGAATGGAGAGTTAGTGTTTCATGGGTATGGAGTTTCACTTTTGCAAGATGAGAAGAGTTCTGAAAATGGATGGTGGTGATGGTTGCACAACAATTTGAATATAGTTCATACCACTGAACTGTACACTTAAAAATGGCTAAGATGATAAATTTTATATGTGTGTATTTTACCACAATTTTTTTTCAAGCAGTGATTAAAGGGAGAAATGGTCAATAACTTGCTTGCAAACATGCGTGGCATGAAACAAGCGTGGCTTGGAGGGTGGATATTTCAAAATGTGGAGATTCTGAACAAGCAAAGGGAAAGAGCAGGAAATACACAGCACCAAGGAAAATGACAAAACAGCAGAAATAACGGTGAAACTGAGAGCCAAGACCTATTGTTTTACTCGAGATAAATTGTCTACCTAAGAAAGAATGCCAAATTTTCTCAAAGATTCTGGGTGTTTCTGACAAAAGGACTTCATTTGTGTTGCCACTGAAGGACCTGAACCAACACCCTGCCACAACGGTAGCAGGACATTAGTTACATCACAGCTTCAGTTGGGAGAAAATCAGATGCAGGCAACTGCAGTATGCAGAGCTTAGCATCTCTCCCAATTAAGCAGAATTTTTATTTTTAACCTTTTGAAAAATGGCAAACAATTTTGAAGTAAGCAATGACAAGACCTTCTTTGCATTTAATAAAGCCAAAAAATTTCCCCTATGCTTCCAAAGATGTTATCACAAAGGCAATTTACTTTAGTTTCTGTGCTCCTGCTGTATTTTCTTTTTGCAAAAGACATATGGCCCCACAGCACAATTTCAGTGAGGTGACAGTTTCAGTACAAGAGTTGGAAAACGACTCTGTGAAGTGCAGAGGAAGCTTCTTTAAGCCCAGATGACAACACCTGGACCACTTGAAAACCTATAATATTCCAAAACAAAAGCCCATTTAACACATAGAGAATGCCGTCGGATGTCTCCATTTCAAAATAATTAAAGATTCAAAAATATAATGGCAGAAATTCAAATCCAAACTACAATGAGATATCACCTCATACTCATTAAAATTGCTGCAATAAAAAACATAGAAAATAAGTGTTGGCAAGGATGGGATAGGGAAACTAGAATCCTCATGCACTGCTAGGGGGAATGTAAAATGGTGCAGCAACAATGGAAATCAATATGGTGGTTCCTCAAGAAATTAAAAATAGAATTATCATATGATCCAGCAATACCACACCTAAGAAGACACAGTCATGCACCACATAATGATGTTTCGGTCAACGATGGACCGTGTATACAACAGTGGTCCTGTAAGATTAGTACCATATAGCCTAGGTGTGTAGTAGGATACACCATCTAGGTTTGTGTAAGTACACTGCACGATGTTTGCACAATGACGAAATCACCTAACAACGCATTTCTCAGAACACGTCCCTGTTGTTAAGCGATGCATGACTGTATCCAAAATAATTGAAAGTAGGGTCTCAAAGAGATTATTTGTACATATGTCGCATGTACCCATGTTCACGGTAGCATTTTTCACAATAGCCAACACACAAACGATGGTAAAGAGAGGGTGCGCCTTTTCATTACCCCAGTTGCTAAACAACGTCTGTGTCTCCTCACACTTTACATAAGAGTGAGCCCAATACAAAATTTTCCAACTCAACATCAGACTCGGACTCTGCGAAATTCTTTGACTCTAGTAAATCAGGGAACTACAACAACTCACATGAGGATGTCCCCATTTCAGCATGAAAATGGAAAAGTCATGCCCTACCACTTACTTCTCTCCATGGTACATATGTTTTAAAGGCTATATGGATGCTTACCTATCTAAATAGACAAAGTTAAGAACCCAAGGAACCCTTTAAATCCAGTCACCACAGCTTCGATGGACTCAGGGGTCAGCATTATCACCGCATTTACAAGACAGTGACTCAGGAAGTACCGCTAGAAAGGTGGAAAGGAGAGCCATCTCTCCCCTCCCACCACTGCTGCCCAGACATTCAAGATCTACACCAAGATGCCATCAGCATCCCGAGATATGTGCAAAATGTTTAATTCATGGCACTGAATTGTTTTTATTTGCAGAATAGCATAAATTTAATAAGAAAAATGTATTAAGATTAAAACTGTACTCAAAAAATTAAAAATAGAACTACCATATGATCCAGTGATTCCACTTCCGGGTATTTATCCCAAGGAAATGAAAATAGTAATGTGAAAAGATATATAAACCCCTATGTTCACTGCAGCATTATTTACAATAGCCAAGTTAGGAAGCAATCTAAGTGTCCACCAATAGATGAATGGATAAAGATGATGTGGTGTATATATATACAATGGAGTATTATTCAGCCATAAAAAAGAATGAAACCTTGCCATTTGCAACAACATGGATGGACCTAGAGGGTTATCACGCTAAGTGAAATAAGTCAGACAGAGAAAGACAATTACCATACGACTTCACATATATATGGAATCTAAAAAGCAAAACAAAACAGTCTCATAGATACAGAAAACAAACTAGTGGTTGCCAGAGGGAAGGTAGTTTGGAGAGTGGGCAAAACAGGTGAAGGAGATTAAGAGGTACAAACTTTTATCTATAAAATAAGTAAATTATGGGAATGTCACATACAGCATGGGGAATATAGTCAATAATACGGTAACAACTTTGTATGGTGACAGATGGTAACTTGACCTATCATGATCATTTTTTAATGCATATAAATATCGAGTCACTATGATGTACACCTGAAACTAATATGATATTGTATGGCAATCATATTTCAATTTTTAAAAAGGTTAAAATCATACTCAAATGTTCTTTTAATTTCTTACATATTCACTTTCTGTAAGTTTGTGTTCAAGTATACAGCAGGAAAAATCCATTTGTTTTGAGTGGCCTATCCCAATATCCACTCTCTCATTCTTTCTCATGAAAATAATCCCAGTTTTACTTAGGGTAGCCATGCAGCCAGCTAAAAAATTTCATTTCCATAACTCCTTAGCAGTTACCTGTAGCAACAGGACTAAATTCTGGCTAATTCAACATAAGCAGAAATTTTTGGAAAGTCTCTTAAGAGGATGGAACAACTCCTTCCTCAGCCCTTCCTTCTCTCTGCCGCCTGGAATAGAGAAGTGATGACTAGCGCTCAAGCAGTCATCCTGGATTGTGAAGCAATGTGCCGAGAATGACAGAGAAACAATAGAGAGAGAACCGTGACTATGATGACCTTGGAGCTGCCATACTAGCCCCAGAGTGCATCCCCAAGACTTCTTTTACATGATAGAGAAGGAAACATCTATCTTTAAACCATACACTATTGATTTGGGGGGATTGTTATACAAAGGTAAACTGAATTCTAAGTAACAATTTTAAGGAAATTCTTTTAAAAATCACCGATGGGAAGAGGATTCTATGAAGATGGAGGCAGTGGCAAAGGCATACTTCTCGAATCTTCCAAAACCCCACACAAAAACAGAGAAACCAATGAGTGATAGATATACGGGATCTCTCTGTATGATTTCTTACAACTGCATATTAATCTACAATTATCTCAAAATGATTTTTTAATTTCTAAAATCTATCTTTAAAAAAGCAACCAGATTACAAAACAAAAACTCTATAAACAACATTTACAGTAAGATGACAAATGTCAAATGCAAGTGGGTGAGAAAAAATTCCACAAACACTAAAATATAATTGGAAGAGGACAAACCACCAACAGTTATAAGACATGCATGGTATTGTCATCTGTTCAGCAAAAAATAGAGGAAAGCAATGAGGCATCTGACAGAAATGAGAAACAAGAGAACCCAAAACAGCTAACAGGTATCTACTGGAAAGTATGGCAGGTCAATTTGAGAACAGCAGCTGAAACTGAGAGGGGTATTGACCAATCCAATACCAGACAAGTCAATGAGCTCATGGTTGGGACTCAAAGGTCTGGAGCAGTCCAGTCCCTATGAACTCTTGAAACTAGGCCCCAGGGCACCCTTCCAGGATAGGAGAAACTGCTGGGAGTGGAATTGAAATTGAGCAAGATAGGAACAGTAATACAAAGGAAAGAGATGGCCCAATTAAAATGAGAAACAGGAACAGAGCCCAGAAAACTCAGAATGCAACCAGCCATGTTTCTTAACACTATACTAAAATAGATGAGGATGCTCTGTGAAGTTAGAAAAACAACTCTGAACCAAGCCTCCTTCTAAAAGTTCAGGAAAACTAATTTCACATAAAAATGAGCAACATAAAGGTATAAAGGTCAAATCATATGCAGTTATTTTAGGGAAAAAGTGAACAAGGAGCTGAATAACATCCTTTTATGATGAAAGCATGCTGGAGAAGAAAGACATCCTGGAGAAGAAATCAAATTTGTAACTACTTTTTAAAAAAATTAGAGAAAAGGTATAGAGAAGTGATATAAGACAAGAAAGAATAATACAAATCAGAACTAGGAAAACTCAGAAATGAAATGACAGAACTCGGGTATTTGAAATAAAAGGAAATCATTTCAGAAAGGAATATTAAACTAGAAGAAACACAAGAGTAAATAAACACAACAGATAATGCTTTAAGATATGTGTAAAGTTAAATGTAACTTTTTTTTTAACTCAAAAAGAAAAGAAGAAAATGATTCAAAAGAAAGTGAATTACTGCAGGTAGGCAAAGCAGATCTAACATACAGAAAATAGGAGTCTCTGAAGAACACAAGCAAAACAAGGAAACAGAGCCAATATTAAAAACTATAATACAGGATAACTTTCCTAAAATTAAAAATATACATATGTGAAAATACATACTGAAAGAGCATACTACGTACCTGAGAATACCCGCCCAGAATGACCTATACCAAGATAGAGTCTAATTACTGACCTTTACAGAAGAAAAACATCCTTTGGGAGTCTAAGCAAAAACAAGTGACTTATAAAGAAAAGTGCATCATTCCCAGACTTTTCAAAAGCAACACTTCATATAAAAGAAAATAGAGTAACAAGGAAAGAAAATGTGAACCACGGGTAAGATACATAGCAAAAATTTTCAGTATAAAGTGCACCAATAAACATGCAAAATCTCAAAGCCCTTCCTGAAGAATCTACTAGAATAAAGATCCTCAAATTTTTTTATCCCCGACTCCTTACACTCTTCAAATTATTGAGGAGCCTGAAGAACTTTGTTTATGTGAGTGATACGCACATGATTTACCTATTAGAAATTAAAACAAATTCTACACATTTTATTAATTAGTCAAAAAATAAATCCACTATACACTAACATAAATAACATTTTCGAAAAAATAACTGTTTTACCAAACAAAAATAATTAGTGAGAAGAGTGGCATTGTTTTTACTTTTGTAAATCTCTTTAATTTCTCTCAATACCAAAGAAGGAGACACCCCTATCTGCTTATGCACTCAATTTATTGTGATATTGCAAGTCCTGTAGCAGCTTCTGGATAACTCCACTGTACAGTCATGAGAGAAACAGAGTAGCAGAAAAAAGGAAAATATTATCTTAGAATTACGAAAACAGTTTTGACCTCAAGGACTCCCTAAGTAGAGAACGAGCTGCAGACACACAAAATGACTAGAAAGCTATCAATGTAAGGACTAGTGGTGAACTTTTAAACATGAAGCTACTTGTATAACTAAGGGTAAGTGAGGGCTAAAGTGGAGAGGATAGTTTGAAATGGCTATACATTCTGACAATGTAGATATAGAATTACTCAAAAATGAGAGCAAATGCAAAACAAAAAAATCTTAACTCTTCTCAGTAATTATATTGCTGGTGTAATAGCACTGTTATTCTGATATTTCTGTGAGTGTGATGTAAATTAAATAGGTAAACATGAGCTGTTCTAATTCTGTCCACTCCTGTGTTTGTGTGCAGCATCAGAAGCAACCCTAACCTCATAACCCAACTCACTCTCTCCTCTCACATACCTCCAGGACCATCTTTCTAAGCAAGGTATCTTGTCTTTATCCTAAAGTCAACATGCCCAAAACTGAACTCATGACCATCTCCCCAGATCAGCCAACCCTGCCAGGTCCTCTATTTCTTTTAGAGTTTATAGTCATCTTCCCACGGTGTGGGGCTGGAAACCGCTGGGTTTTCTCTACCTGGCTTTCTCTCCAGGTCAGCGAAATTACTCAGAAGGTACATTGTCTTGACTGTCTTCAGGCATCCATTTGAAGTTTATGGATCCCCTTACTCAACAATTCACTATCACTGTGTGGATTTGCAAGAGGATGGTTAAAAAACCACGGTAACACCACACAGTCAAGCACTATGTGTGCCTCTGTATGGGCACTCATACTTGCTCACACACTCAGACCATCTCTGAAAAAATATACAAGAAACTGATGATGCTGACACGCTCGAGTAACTGGGTAGGGATAAGGAGACTATACATTTTTTGTCCTTTATGCCTTTCAATTTTCAAACCATTTTATTATCTATTCAAAATAATAAAATTATAGTTTAAATGCTAAATTCAACAAATCTGTATTAAATGCAAATGACCCTATACACGTAAAGACTAAGTTACTAATTCCAGGGAGACTCAATTTATAAAACACAAACCAATTAAAAGACAGAACAAGCCTTAAAGGCTAGAAAAAATAAAGTATATGGATCCCTTTCCACCAAAACTTCGAGTGAGCCATCAAGGGTCTGCTTCTGTCTGGAGAGGCAGTAATTCCCACCCGATGAAAGATCCCTTGCCACAGCCCATGCTGGAGAGAGATCGACTATGGGGCACGTGTATTCACTCTTCCTCAAGACTTCTGTGAACCCTACTTGAGTCCCTTCAAACACAGTTGTGACCTTGGTTCTCTGCAGAATTCAGCCTACGTGAACTCCAGTGAAACACATCTGGACACCAGTAGTATACGCCCCATAGCACTTAGGGACTCTGCAAGAAACTAGAACCCATGCCTGCCACGCTCCATTGGGCACCAGCTGAGCCTCATAAAGAGTTTGGTAAAAACAGAAATGACATCACTAAGACCAATGAGGCAAGATTTTAAAGTGTGCCTCCATTTTTTCAAAGAGGCTAAATATAAAAAATGTCCAGGGGCTGACCCGTGGCCAAGTGGTTAAGTTCGTGCACTCTGCTTCGGCAGCCCAGGGTTTCACCAGCTCGGATCCTGGGCACAGACCTAGCACCGCTCATCAAGCCGTGCTGAGGCGGCATTCCACATAGCAGAACTAGAAGGACCTACAACTAGAATATACAACTATGTACTGGGGGGATTTGGGGAGAAGAAGGAAAAAAAAAAGAAATGCCCATTTTAACAAAGTTTAGGTGATTTTTTAAAACCCATAGCTCAAGACACATTTTGTGCCTTTGTATAACGATCTAAATTCAGAAGCAAAAAACCAGTTCCTTCCTCCAGACTATCTCAAATGGATATCCCCAAACCAAGAGAAACATCTAGGTTCTAAGGCAGTGGTCTCCCTTTGCCACTAAACTACCAGAAAGTTTAGTGTTAATGTTTAACGACCAATTGCAGTAACTAATTCATCCCAGATGCCTGGTAACATTTATTTGTTTGTTCCTTATAATTTATTGTGATCTATATTGTTTGTTTAATATAACGTTTTGTGTTGTTTTAATACTGTACACCACTTCCTATCACTTTAGGAAGTAGGAAAATTCGAACTGCAGTCAGTTAATCATGGAATCAAGGCCAACTGCTGCTCCCTCCCTGACACTTTTCACCTGGAAGCTCCTCCCCACCACCCCTCAAGACTCCCTCCAGTACTCTGGGGTTTGGGGAAGCTGGTCTGCTTACCAACATCCTTTCCTCTGCCCTGACTTCTAGGTTCCTTCTCATCCAATTCATCCTATATACCATTTCCAGAATATTCTTCCTTAAATTCTATTCCCATCATATTACTCCCCTGCTCAAAATCTGATTTCAATGATTCCCTTATTTTCTATTTAGCAAAGTAAAAATCTCATCATCTATTTGTCAAGTCTATCCACACAAAGACCTTAATAATCATTATTATTTGGGCAGCCCAATATTTAAATTGGTATAATCTTATTTGAACCTAAGAATGAACCCATGAAACACATAGCAACCACCCCATTGACAGCCCAGAAAACTCAGGTATTTCTCAGCCTAGTATTTCATATACATACACACACACACACACACACACTTTCCTGCCTTGATCTTCTCTCCAAGTAATGGGATCCTCTGCCACCAAATTCGCTCTGCTCCTCCTCACACTCATCTAGATGTTCTTTCTCCAGTCCCTCCTTCAGCCTCCTCCTTGTTACCTACGTAAACCCTTCCAGGTTTTACTCAAACCACTCTCCTTCTAAGACCAATTTATGTGTAGACCCCAGGCCTATGGATCCAGGTAGATTAGCTCCCTGCCCTCACATAGGATACCATCACAACCCAAATTCTTCCGAAGGTTGGGGCCATATTATCAGCCCAGTCGGGAGTCAGGAGAAAGCCCAGTTAGTACAATTTAAGGGGAATCCTTCTGGCCCCAATCAAAACACATATCTTCTGAAACTTCTTAGAGACCCAGGGTCATCTTCCCTCACCTTTGTATTCTCTGAGTCTAACACAGTACCAGGCACACAACTGGGGCTCTGTGATTACTGGTTTCCTGAGGGAATGAATTACCAATTGTCTGTGTGGATCAGTCTAACCAGGCTCCTCTCAATTCACCACACTACTGTCAGGATCACTGCAGCTTCTTATCCTTCTGTGGCTCTCTCGGGGGCAATGTGGTTCTGCACTGGGGCCATTTCTGCCTCCTAAGGACCATTGGGCCA
This sequence comes from Equus quagga, assembly GCF_021613505.1. Lineage (NCBI taxonomy): Eukaryota > Metazoa > Chordata > Mammalia > Perissodactyla > Equidae > Equus > Equus quagga. The sequence continues at coordinate 37,521,459 of NC_060275.1, forward strand.
TGTCTAGAGGCATTTCTTGCTGTCACAAGTAGAGGGGTTGCTACTGGCATCTAGTGGGTAGAGGCCAGGGATGCTGGTAAACATTCTACAATGTGCAGGATGACCCACAATAAATAAATATCTCACCCAAATTTCAACACTACCATGGTGGAGAGATCTTGCTCTAGAGGGAACAAACAAGAAAAAAAAAGTGCTCAAAAGACCTAGGCCCTGCAAGAGAAGTGATGGAAGCAGCACAATGTTAGTTGCCACATCTAGATATATTATAAATGCTTTCAACATTACGTGTAATTATTTAACTCTAAAATTAAGCAACACAGCCTTCTGCCCTGCAGCCATCCCAGAACCATGTGGCGGGCATGGCAGACACTGTGGAATGACCACATCACAAACTACTGGAGCTGGCTTCTGTGTTTCTGCCTACTAATTTTAATCTCTTTCTCAAAGGTCATGAATATTTTCAGACCTTTTAGCACACACATATTGTGGGCAGACTTGATGTATGTTGCTTCCAGTTGGCAAAGCATTTCATTCGCCAGCGCCCCAAGCTTAGTTACAGGCTTAACTTTGTCCCTGTCACTTTCCAAGGGACTTTTTAGTCCATTATCTTAATTGGTAAATGATATGTAAGTACCAGAAGGCTGTGTGCCCACAATTATATTTATAATGAAAACTTAATCTCCAAAAGAAAACAGTAATTCATTAAAACCGCCCTTCCCATCTGCCATTGCAGCAGCCAAAGAACAAAGAATCTGCTCTGTGGTGAGGTACAATGAGCTGCGCGAGCATGAAACACAGACAAGGCCTGATGGAAGGGAAGCAAGAGACGCATCCCACTTGGTTCCAGAAAAGCTTTGCCCTTGCTCCACGCAGCCTTGCCACATCCCTAGGGAAGGGGTAGGGGAGGACACAGTGGGTGAAGGTCAGGGCCCAGGAGGGCAGGAAGCAGTCCTTCCTCTGTCCCCTGCACAAGGTGGGCTTTTTTAGCAGACACTTCAGTTTTGGCCACTACATCTTATCAGCACTTCGGGGAAACATGAGAGGGTTTCAGGAAGAAAATGAAGATGACTCCATGGTATGGTACTTCAGCTCATCTCTCACCATAATCCCAAACTCTGCTGCCCTTATTATTCATATAGATATATATTAAGACCCACCATGTGCTGTGCATTGTGCTGGGGAAGCCAGTAATAACTGCCCTGTGGTGTTCACCATGTGCCCAACGGGATTCCAAGCACCTAACATGGATTAATTTATTTAACCCCCCAACAACCCTATGACTGTCTCATTTCACAGATGAGAAAAGGGAGGCAGAAGTAACTTGCTCAAGGTCAAGCAGCATGTTAGCGGTGCAGCCAGGGTGTGAACCAGGTGGACTAGCTCCAAAGTCCACACTCCTAACACGGGGACCGGCGCCACTGCAGCAGGACAGCCAGCACCCACCATGTGCCAAGGGCTATGACAAGTGCTTGACGTGCCCCATCTCATCTGTGGGGAACACAGAAGGCCACACATCATTTTCCCTGTGGTCTGGCAGGATATTTGAGCAAGGCCTGGAAGTGTGAGTAGGAGTCAACAAGGGTAGGGCCCAAACACGAAGTCGTGGGGCCACATGGACTGTCTGGGAAGCCACCAGCAGTTCTCCAGCAGAGCAGAAGCTGGAGGGGCTGGAGGTGTGTTGTCATCTTATCCTGGTTCCCAAGCCACCTGTGAAGTGTGCACCATGACTGACCACCCCCTTACAACAGAGTCACCTGGGCAAGGCTGCCTCAGTCTGGCCAACGGATCCCCATCTAGACTCCGAGACACTGCCCATGCACCCACAGCACCCCTTCAGATGCAGAGACCCTGGTGCTTGTGCAGGAACTGGGCCAACCTTTGGCAAAATGATCCCTCTCCACCTGTTCCACAAGCCCTCCCCCTTAAAAGTGGGTATACTTTGCCCCCAAGTGCCAAGTGCCCCTGTGGTCCTCAAAACCTATTCCATGGAAAGGCTCTGAACCTTGGCACACTGCAGATCCATACCTGATGACAATGAAGCCACCCCTCCCAGAAGTGCTGGCATCATGAAGTGAAACCAGGACTTACACTTATGGGAAGATGCTCCAGCAGCACAAACATAACCCTGACTGATGACTACAATTCCAGTTCTCGGGCTCTCTGCCCTCCAATTCCTAATTTCCCAAGGCATAGGCAATAATCAGTTTCTGAGGAATCCTCGTGGGCCATCTTTCACAGGCAAGAGGGAAGAAAGCTAAGGCAATGTCATTTTCTGTTCACATAGGTAAACTCTTGATCTTTCCAAATTGGTCTCATTCATGAATTACAAGTTATTGATCCATATGGTCTAGTTATTATTTTCTCCCAAATTTTGTAATCAGTCCTTCCATAAATTCTATTACATGATTACTGTAGATCCCAAAGTTTGATAGTTTAATAACTTCCTACTTCCCCTCAAAACGCTCTGAGTGGAGACTCATGCCAGACATAATCGAACCACCATAATTGGTGGTAAATGTCCTCTGTTCCATCAGTCACTCATATAGGGACTTTCCTAAAGCAAATTTGCTACAAACGCACTCATCTCAAAAACACATCTTGTTCATACCTTGATACACCAAGCAACAGAGGTCAGAGTGTGACCCTAAACTGCTTTTGTCACATTATTCAAACAAGTGTTTACTGAAAATATCAAGATATAGAATGTCCTCCCCAGAAAACCAAAATGAGCAGAGCTCAGCACAGTGGCCACGAGGCATGTCAGAGCAGGACCAGCACTGGGACAGGCTCAGTCTTTTCCTCCAGAACAGCGAGCATGAAGAGGGCATCTGGCTCACATCCCAACAGGCACATTTTATTTTAGACTCACTCCCTCTCTTTAACCTCAAATACTCTAGCCTTAAAAAGAATAAAGCTCAAGATACCTCCACTTTTAATTTAGCCCGGCACAGCCACACCACTCCAAGCCAGAATCCTTGTGGAGGGAAGAAAGGCAGGAGCAGCTGCCTGTCATCCGGACACGTCACCCCTTTCTGCTGTGTACACAGCTCATCTCTCTAAGCTGCTTGCTGATGCAGCTCTGTGCCTCAGGAGGAAGGCACCCACATTCCCAACTCCTGAGCCTTGGCTGCAGAGAACTGCTCTGTGGGGCTGCAGGGGTCTGTAACACTGTGGTCTTTCTCTCTCAACTTCAGAAGCACATGGGAAAAGAGGTGTGCTGGGCAGACTAATGAAGCCTTACCGTTGATGCAGCTCCTGAGAGAACCAGCCTCACATCTGGGGCCAGTCAGGCTCCCTAGCAGCTCAGAGAATAACCACTGGCTCCCCACAGGGGCAGGATGCTCGCCCGTGGCTAAGCAAAGACCTTGAATGTCCTCAGAATAGGACATTCAGAGAAGAGGGAAGTCTGAGCCTAAGCTGCTCACTGTCTTCTCCCAAATCCACCATCTTGCCTCAGTCAGGAGAGAAGGGGAAGTGGAGGGAAGCTGAGTAGAATCCCCTGCTCTCTCTGGAATGGGGAAGAGGGGGACCTAAGGGTTCCCCTGAGAGGTAACCACATTAGAGGAAAATGAAAATCCACACCACATCACCCTAGGGTCTATGTGCACAGGGAGCACATTTTTAACAATCAATACTCCAGGAAAGGGCAATGGCTAGTAACTACACAGGTTCATCTAGAAATAAGGAGGTAAATTCTTCAATTCTTGGGTCTGGGAATGTTGCCCTCCTAAGGGATAAGCAAGGAGAAAAAGAAATGCGTCTTGCAGGATCAGGCAGGAATGGAGGGTTGCCTGGCCCACTCTGACACCCTGAGCCTTCTCAAAGGGCTGAGCTATATCCCAAGAACACATTCAGTCCATTTTCTGTTTATATCTAAGAAACAACAGACTGGGGGAGGCGCATGGGGCTCCAGGGGTTTTGTTTTGCTTTCTCTGCTTAGCTTGGGCCTTACATCTAGTTTAAGAATCAGGGCAACATCAGAAAGATACTGGAAGAATCAGAAGGAGGGAAATGAAGAGCATCATTAGAATTTTATGAGCAAAGATCCTTGGAGAAAAATAGAACAAAAAGACAAAAGGTTCAAGAGAAAGTCCAATGTAATCAAACCATTAAAGAGATTTTTAAAAATATTTTTTAAATGTATATAGAGAATTTTCTGATTTTTAAATGAACTATGTCTCAAGTCTAGGTGGGGAAATTGAGGCTCAGGGCAGCTCTACGATTGGCTCCTGGAAACCCAAGACTCCTTCCTCCTTCAAGGCCCCTTTACCCCTCCACCCCTGAGAGAGAGGAATGTCCTCCATCCCTGCCCCTAAGGGTCACACAGCATCGCTGGGAAACAGGACAGGTCGGATCACACAACTGGAGAAGAGGTGAACGATTAGTGTACATTGCTAAAAGCACTGGGGACATAAGGAGTGTGGGGGTTGGAGCCCTTCCAATGAGGGATGGGAGGTGGATGTGGGATGAAGTTCAGGTATCCAGTGAACACAGCACACATCTCAACGACAGATCCAGAACTCAGGGGAGAGCTGGACACTTCAAGCATGCAGCTTCTAGTTAGAATCATGAGAGCGGATGAACGTGCTTCCTATTTGTACTGCATTTACTTATGTGCCTATTTATTTCCTTTATAGCACTTAACACAGTGGTGGTACCCAGCAGGCTTTTAATAAATGTTGTTGACTTATTTTCTAAGTCAGGTGGAAAGCTGGATATTTCTCACATTACAGTAACACAAATGATAGTGACGTTCTCAAGCCCACCCATAAGACATTGCTGAATCTTGACAGTAGCAGCAAAAAAGCTCAAGTTCATAAAATCCTGCCGGGCTGCCAGATGCCAGGTTCTTCACCTAAGACAGCCCCACACCTCGTCTGTCCTTACAGTAGCTCATGAGGGTCTCCATTTTTAGAGAAGTCAGTGCCATGTCTCAGGTCTCACTGCCTGATGATGCTGGCTCCAGAATGAGAATTCTGCCTCCCACTGCTCCCCCCTCACCCGCCATCCCCCCTCAACTAGGACACCCATGAAGAGGGACCAACACCCTCAGCTACAGTCTGGGGCCCCAGACCTGAGCAGGACCTCTCTAGGGTACTTGCTTTTTAATTTTTTTATTTTTTATTTTGCCTTCTAAGCCATTTGTTTAAGCAAAATGAAAACATGCCAAGGAGGCTTATAAAAAAAAATTGTGTTTTTAAATATTTAATCTTGGATTCTAGGCACAACCTCATTTGGAGGGGACAGGACTGATATCACAGTCCTTCCCGTGAGGCCCAATTCAGCAGGCTCCTGCCCCACCCATGAGTCAGGTGCTGGACTCAGAACCCCACATTCCCCAAGCCCCCCTGAGACAGACACCACAGGCTGGAGTCCCCTACAAGTCCTGACAAATGCCAGGCCTGGAGTCAGACCCAGAACTGAACCCCAAACCTTGGAGGACAGCCAAGGGGAGTCAGGGCTGCAACCAGAACCCCAAGGCCAAGCGGCCCTCTGAGGAGCACCATCCTGATAACAGCAATGGGGACATATCAGCAGTTCTGCCCTTGAGAAGCCTGGCCTAGTTGTTCTGGGCATTCCGTGAAGCCATCTCAACAGACAGACTTCTCTTCAAGATTCCACTATCTTTCGTCCAAAACAATCCACAGCACAAATTGCATCGGTGACTCACACTGCCTTGGCAATGCCCAGCCAGGTCAGCTTTGTGAAGTTCCATTTCCAAGTCCCTAATGAGCTGGTAATTGTTTTTATGGCTTTCTGATGAAGTGGGAAGTATTCCTCGACACTCTCTATTGCTTCCTGATGGCCTTAGAGGCCTTGGAGCCGATGCCTGGTGAAGGGGACAAGTGCCTGGTCAGCCCATCCTGGGCCACCAGTGTCACTCTCACCAACTCCAGCACCCATGCCCCACGCCTTGGGCACTGAGCTGCTGAAGGGACATGAGGCAGAAGAGAAGCCAACAAATGATATCATGGGACAGCATTTTAAGGTATCTCAGGCCAAATAAGTCATTAAAAAAAACCTCCAGATACTGAGGCAGCTGATAAAATGACTGGAAAACGTGTAGTGAAGTTATCATCACTAGCCCAATTGTTGTAGGCAAAACAAACTACAGATTATATCTTTAGGTGCGATTTGAACAGCTTATCTATGTGAGCATTTTGTAAATATCAACTCATATAGAATATTTTGACTACTCTGATAGCACTCAGAGCACACTTTTTCAACTTTAAAATCATTACACCATGCAACCAGCACTTGGTGTTATGTTCTGCTGTTTACATTCCTCTTCATGCATTCAACTGTCTTATTAAATGCCTAGGCACATGTGCTGTGAAGCTTTATTCTGCATTTTAGCAGTCCCTTCGAAAGAACGTGATCTGCGAACACACAGAAGGATGGTGGGAAGCTGCCTTCACTATCACAAAACCCACTCAATTTCGGTGAAGATGAGAGCATTTCAGTAAACAGGCTCACTATTCAGTGCTTGCCAAAACTGGAACATTTTTTAACATATCAAAAAACAGGATAACTGAAGAGAAGAGAACCACCAAAATGACCCCAACACCACTAGCTAAACAGGAAGCATGGACTCAGAATAGCCCTTCAGGCCCTTTGGGCTGGCCAACTCCATTCTGTAATATCAAATAAAAGGTTAATGGAAATTTGACCTACAGCTTTAATCTGTCTGCCAATCAGAAAAGAGTAGCAGCTAAAACATACGTTAAGCACGGTGGTTGAGCATTATTTGAGTTTCATATTTACGCGTTTTATAATTTATTGTCCCAGTTTAATATTTAATACAATTCTATGATCCAGGTCTGGATAAGGAAGGTAGAGTCCTTCAAGAATTGGAGGCAAGATACGCATTTCATCCAAGTCAGTTCTGTCTCTCAATCGATCAGACACTGTAAAGATGCTTTCCTTTGAGAACCACTGGATAATCTCAGTTTTATTTTGTTCTAACAACTTGTAAAGCAACAAAACACAAAACTTCTCTGAGATGATGGTAATTAATATGATGATGATGACAACAAAGGTGATGATGATATGCACCACCATTCACCCAGGGTAGCACGAGCTGGGCACCACGCTTGGACCTGTGCACACACTACCTCCATGAATACTCCTATCACCGCCAGGAGAGAGGCACCAGGACCCCCTTGTCCTCACTGTTAGAAATAAGCAGGCAAACCTAAAGGGGCTGAGCAACTTTTTCATGGATACATAGAGGCAGGGCTAGAATTCAAACCTGAGTTTCTCTGATTCTCAAGTATACACCCACAAATCAATACCCAGTAGAAATACGTGGTCTTTAAAAATTGGGTCCAGCACCAATGAAATATTTATTTAATCCTCACAATTTTTTTTTTTTTTTGCTCGAGGAAGATTCACCCTGAGCTAACCCCTGTGCTAATCTTCCTCTATTCTGCATGTGGGTCGCGACCCCAACATGGCTGACAAATGGTGTAGGTCTGAGCCCCCATTTTGAACCTGCGAACTTGGGTTGCTGAACCAGAGCATGTCAAACTTAACTGCTATGCCACAGGGCTGGCCCCAAAGCATCCCTTGTGATAAATGAGGACACTGAGGCTCGAGAGGTGAGGTCATTTGTCTAGGGTCACACAGCTCCTCAGGGGTAGGTGTGACTCTGGAGCCTGTGTTCTCTCATCAGCCCAGAGCTGTGCTAGTGAAGGGCTCAGCCGGATCCTGGGAACACAATATGTTCCCAATCAAAGGCATCAAGTGCTATTGTGGGCACCAGAGCACAGAGGTCCAACACAACGCCCTGGAGTCAGGCAGACCTGGGTGTGAATCTCAGCTCTGTCACATCCTCCCCTCCCGACCACCAGCAAGCAACCGGACCACTGAGTGCCTCTGTCTCCTGGTCTATTAAATGGGAACGGTGATTCCCACTCAGGTTGTTGTCAAGATTAAAGGAGATAAAATCTGTGGAGCACTTCGCTCGGTGTCTGGTAGGAAGGGTATGCATCTAGTGCTCAGTGGAAATTTCCCTTCCTGATTCTATAAAAGAAAAACTTTTCAAAAAGTAAACTGCCTATTGTAACAAAATGGAACTTTTCCATTTAACAGTTAGATGTGCATTTGAATCCCAACTCTGCCATTTAGCTGTGTCCCTGGGGAGCTAGCAAACCTCTTTGAATCTCGCTTTCTTCTTCTGTAAAGTAAGGATGATACAGGTGTCAGGAGGATAAATGGGGTACCCTGTGTTCGGCACCCTGCACAGAGCAGGTGCTCAATAACAGTGGCTGAGGGGGTCTGAAGATGACTCAGACGCAGCACAATACCCCAAAAAAGCAAAGCCAGCGTGTGTCCTCCCTGCAGCATGATTCATAATGACGCTAATCTGCCTCCAGACAAAAATCTCAGACCTAAACCCCCGTGCTCCTTCCTTTCATCTGTTCCCAGGTGATACCCAGGGCGCGTACCTCGCCCACCCAGGAGGAAGCCTGACAAAGAACAGAGGACAGTGGGCTAGAAGGCCTCTCAAAAAATTGTCAGCGTCAGACACCAGCACGGAAACCATCACCTGCATAGGTCACCCACCAGGCCTTGGCTGCACCCCACTCTGCGAACCAACACTCCCCACTGGGTCACATTCTACCACACGGTCACAGAAAGATCTATGGACCACCCTTAAATGAAGCTTCGCCTGCTTCTTCCTTCACTCATCAACAGTCTGTCATCAACTTGTTGCATTCGGGGACAACAGCATCCCACCCCAGTCCCCAAAAGAAGTGAAGCTGGCACTGTTCCACAGAGCAGCCTTGTATCAGGCCGTTAGCCCCAAACCACCATCATTTTACCTCCAACCTCAGGACCAAGATTTATGCTCACAGCTCCACGGAGGCCCCAGACAGCCCAGAGTGGAGGCAGCAAGTGGTGCCCCAGCCCCACGCATATTGCTCTGCCCAGCACACACATATGCCACCAAGCCTCACAGGCAGTGCACTTCCAGATCCACACAAGACCCCGCAGAACCAAGAGCCTGCCTGGAAACACTCTTGAAAATGACGTTCTACCCTCTTTCACAGCTTTGTTCCTTTCTATTTACTTCACATTCTATTTTCTGCCTTTTGTTCTTCTGAGAATATACCAAAGAAATTCATTTCTGAATGCATTAAAGTTAAACCCTTGTAGTACCAGGAACATTTCAGCAGCTTTCTTCAATCAATAAATAATCTGGGGTCTCTTTTTGTGGGCCAGAAACTGCAAGACAGGGCACGAAGCAGCCTACCTTCAAATGCTCAAGAGCTGGCTGCTCCCTGGCACAGAATCCCTAACTCATAGATCTTCCCAGATAAGATGATCTCCAAACCAGGAGCAGGAGGACTCGTGGTCTCCGGCCCAGAATCTCCTGTTCCTATCGGGCCTTTCTAAAGCTAGAGGCAACAACGTGCAATTCTCATTAGCTAAGAGCCTTAGTTTTCAGGGACTTCCCAATATGAAGCCCCCAGCAAGAGGCCATCTGTTCAGCTGGTCAGGATGGAAGCATGGAAGGGACGTGGAAGCTCCAGTTCCATCTACAGGAGTTGGCAGCCTGGCTTGGAAGAAGGAAGGGCTTTTAACTGCATTACTACACACAGTCAGCTCTTGAAGGGTGAAATCCGTTTTTCTCCCTGATATACTTTCCCCACAGGCAATCTGTGAACCACACTGGAACTCAGCTGGAAAACCATCCTTTGGCGAAACTTCATTTAGGGAAAATGTTTCAGAAGACATTTATGTAGATGTTTTGGCAGCATTTCTCAGACTTTTCAAACCAGAAGGGATGCTTCGGTCTCCGCAATCACATATTTAGAAAAGGGCTAAAGACTATATAAAATGGCCTCACAGGAGAAGTAGCAAGTCTGTGCAAAGAACGCTAGTCAGGGGATGGAGAGCTTCAAGCCTTAGTGTCATCACCTCCCAGGCACGTGGCCTTGAGAAAATGCCCACCATTCCGGGGCCTCACCTTTCTCAGCCCCCCAAAGCTCAGGAGGGGTAGTGAGGGTCCGTGAAACAGTGGGTGGGAGAGGACCAAACTGCAAAGGTGTCATTCAGTGAACATGGTTCCCATTACTTTTTTTAAATGGCTCAGACAAATAATCAGGATTTCCTTTTTTAGTTTTTTTAGTAGAGTTCCTCTCAAACTAATCATCTTTGTAGCATTTTACAACTTTTGAAATACTTGTAGATATATTACCTAATTTCGAGTGTTATTAGGTCGACCACTGAATCTAAAGTGGAGTCTTTTTAAAAGGATGAGAGAGGACTGAACTATCAGCTTCATGCCTAGCCTTATACCTTGTCCCAAAGATTTCCCTAAATCCCAGCAAATGGATCCCCTTCCTGCCTACTCCATGACAATCCAGTTACTAGGATACAGATAAATCATGTCACCTCTGGGTATAATTAACAACAGAATTTCTTTTCCCTTTTTGAATTATGCTAACAAGATTTCAATTATGCTAACCTTTTAAATTTTCTCCTTTGCTAGTCTGTCATTACTCTAGTATAGGAACTTGAGACTACAGCGCTTGTAACAAACTCCCCAACATCTTTTTTTCTCCTTTGAATTAAATCTTGCACTGGTTGCATGTTTTGCTGAACCTCAAATGCTTTCCACATGTTTTCTTCCCCCAAGTAAAAATACTTCCCATCAGGTATTTCTAATACAACAGAAATCAGTAAAATGCCCAAAGAATCCCCCTGCCCAAGAATCCATTCTGACTCTCTCAGCAAGACCTGAAAAACACATGGGTGCTCACCTAATTCTTGAAGAACCTCCATTTAGCAGGACATGTGCAAGCCATCCATCTACTTTTCAGCTCCCACACCCTTTGGATATCAAAATTACTAGTAATGAGACAGCATTTTGTTTCCTGACACACACTTCCATTGTTCCGTGACAAAAATGAAGTTGTGTCTTCCTAGCGATAGCCACAGGAGCAGAGAGCCAGTCCCTAAGGCTTGCATGACCCCTCACAAGCAGGTCAGACCCGCGAGTGGAAAGGATCTGCAGAGACACTCGATAGAAATCACTGCAAAGCACAGTGGTTTCTTTACCAGGGGTTGTTTTCTGGCTATAAATGAAGGTTCTGTTGGACAGCAACTTTGGAGTCTAACTGCCAGCACATGGTCCGAACTTGTAACATCTGCTACAGGTGTCCCACCAACATGACTGCATTCTCTACTGTCAATTTTTTTTGGGGGGGCCAGAATTTTATGTTCCTTGTTAAGGACATAAGCAATTATTAGGCCAGTGCAAAACAAACACCTTGATAATGGTTCTAACGTGATGCTCAAATTCTATTATCCAACATCTGGAGATCCTTAGAAATAAAAGGTAACAAAGTCCCAAAGAGGTGATGAATAAATAATTCAAATAAAGTAAAAGTGAGGGGAGTGGTCAGAGCACAAATACGAAATAAAGCTGCCATAACAGACCCTCACATATCTGTTTTCTTTCCCGTGGTTCAATTCACATTTGCTCACACCCATATTTCCTTTCTTGATGCCTCTTAATTCCCATGGCCGAGCCAATTTCCAGCTGTATCTGGAAGGTTCTCCTGCTAACTTCCTCTCACAGGTGTGTGTCTCCATCTCTTTATCCACCTCTTGTATTTATGTTTACCTGCATGTGTGCAGATGGTAGGGTCCTTCTTTAAATTCATTCTCTAGTGGCTCTTTTCATTTTTGGTGGGAAATCATTCCTGATCTACATACTCTAAGATTACAGCATTGGTGGATAGATATGTGACAGGCCTGAATAGTTACCAGCATTTAAACACTCAAGTCTCATGCAGTTTAACAAACCTAGTGGTATGTTTTACATCCTTCCCACATCCTTTCTCCCTTTTTTTTTTTTTTTTTTTTGCAGCAGGCACATCTGTCAATCACTGTTTAATGATAGGCACCTTAGAAGGAGCCACCCACACAGAGGGGAGAGAGGCTGACAGGCTGACCTCCCCCAGTCCAGACCCGACAGCCTTCCAGACACGTGGACATTCTGTAGGGTCTGCCCCCTGGGAGCTGAGGCAGATTAATAGGAAACAGATGATGGGAGGTGTTTATCTGATTAATCCACAAAGCTTGTTTTTACCTAGAGAACAGAACTCTGGACAAAAATGGGTCACAGACTTGACGGGGTATAAAAAGGAGGAGGTTTAAAAAAAAAAAAAAAAAAAAAAAAAAAAACGCAGGCACCAGAAGTCTCCTGCCACAAAGGGAGACTCAGGATTTCAAACCCAAGCCCATCTTGTGCCAAGGCTGCAGTCAGCCACTCAAGGAGCTCTGCAGGAGATGCCTGGAGCGGGAGACGGGCTCCTGGATTTCTGCAGAATCAGTGGGTCTCAACATCAAGGGACAGAAAATAGGAAATGTGACCCACTGGACCTACCACCAGCAGGGAAAAGTAAGGCCAGGACACCATGAGCTTGGTCAGTGTGATGACACGGACAAGGCAGGAGGGAAACCCCCCTCAACCCAAGGCTGTAGTGGCAGAGGCAGGGCAGGAGCAGAAGTGGCCTCCTATGGGAGCACAGGACAGAATCAGCAGGAAACCCAGGTCAAAGCCTGGAGTTAGAGAAAGCAGGGTGGGAGAGCCAAGAGGGGAAAGAACGGCTTGGGAGGATCTCCTGGCCAGAAAACCGCCTGTTTTACTGTTTCTGCAGTCACACAGTGGACACCCGCGTGAGGGGCCTGCCATCTCAGACAACAGAGGGCCAGCAGCACCTTTGTGGACCCCACAGCATCTGCTGAGCACCCAAGCTAACCCACTTCACTGCACAGGCCCCAGGGGTCTCAGCACCACAGTGCTAAGAGGCTCTTCATCTTTATTAGCTAATATAAAAATACCACCCAGATGCTATTAGGCCCAAGAATGTCAAAAAGGCATTTTGATCTTTCCAGGAGGAAACCTCTAGTTTTAGTGGAAATTCCCAATGGTCAGAGTCAAGAGGCATTAAGAGACACACTGGAATCCAGTTAATGCTCCAAGGCTAGTCACTCAATAGCCCACCTGAGGGGCCAGCGTAACATCAGAAAAGGAAGCTGGAGGGGAGCCTCCCTGGAGGGCCAGGAGGGCTGGGCCATAGGAAACCAGCTCAAACTGAGCGGAGAAGAAAAAGACACTCAGAGGTGGGGGAGTGCTACCGGGCCCAGTCAGAAAGCTCGGGGAGGTATGAGAGGACAGGGGAGCCATGCCCATATTCACAGGCTCAAGAAGAAAGGTAGAACCTGAGACATGGATTGGGAAATGAAGCAAGGGTCAGTGGTCATGGATCACAGCTCCACTCCCCTACCCTCTGAATACAGTTGCCCAGGGCCCTCTACACTATAGCTAGAGAGGGTTCGCACACTGGACTGGACAACATCTACACCTCACTCCGAGCCCCTGAGCTGTCCTCCACACCACACAGACTCACACCACCTCCATCACCACCAATGGAAGCCAGCATTGCTACAGGACCCTTTCCCATTAAGATTGCACACTGCCTCAGGATCCTTCTCAACACTGTGCCCCAGGGAGCCACCTCCTCTAAGTCAGCTACCACATGAGATGAATCCCCTCACTCACTCTTGCACCAGAAGGTTCTTCTCGAAGAAATGCTCCACTCTGTCATTTATGTTTTTGCTGTAACAGTACAGTATAAAGCACATAGCTGCATGACTTGGCTCATAAGAGGAAAATGCTTTGCAAATGATATATTGATATCTTGTTTCATTGATGTTTCTGTTGCTGGAAATTGACTACTTTTCTGCATCAATGGACGAAGTGGCCTTCTCCTATATTGTTTTCTTACCTTTAAAAGTTGTCTTTATCCCTGTGATTTGACCTTTAATGAGCAATGAGACTGATCTCATGGAGAGAGAATCATTTCAGCTACCTTGCCAGCTTTTGCCTGCCCCATCTCTATCTTCATGGGCAGACCTCATCATCTCATAGCTTTGGGGAAAATGCCCTAATGATCCTTCGTGCCAAGTTGTTCTTCACAACTACAAGCATAATGACATTTCGGGATATTCGGCCAATTTTTTATCCTTTTGTTTAACTCAATACTGGATACTTGAAAGCGTCGGCCTCATAGGTCCCAGGGAATCAATCAACAGAGTTCATTTTCTTAATGGGAGACAGGGTCTGCTTCAGCAAACTGAAGCACAGAGGTTGTAAGTCAAACAAACGCCTTCAAAGTCAGCTGGTAGAAAACACTAGGATACTAACTTCAAGATCCTAATGACTTCAAACCTTATTTTTTTAAATCCTCGATTCCATTCCTTACCCCACAATTCATCCACTCCTTCTCTCTTCATGATGAGATTTAGTCATCAGGGCCAGTTGGTCCTCTGCACATTTTTCTGGTGTCTGGAAATAGGATCACTTACAGGGACCAAAAAATTTATTTTCTCAGTTAACCTCATAAAATGCAGACGTCTCATGCCTATCACAGATTTTTTTCATTCATATCAGTAAGTTCATGCCCTTAATATGACCATTGTTTTTTTGAGAGACTGAAGATAGATTAAGATGGCAAGTCATGCATTGTTTGCCACGTTATGTTACGTCAAATGGTCATACTCAAAGTGTGCAACAAAACAAAAATTACAGTGGGGAGGAACATAGAGGTACAAAAGCTTGGGACTTCTCTCTGTACCAAAATCTCATTCCAACCTCCTGCCAAATGCTTCAGAACTGCTACAATATCAGAAAAGACCTGTCTCGGCTGCTAGCCGTGACCAGGAGAGCAGTGGCCCTGCGGCCTTCATTTTTTGTGAATTTTGCTCAGTTGCGAACCATGAAAGCTCCACTCCACTCTCATCCCAACGGGTGAAGAGTTCCAAAGTTAACACTGGAGAATTCCAAAGGCATGTCACCTCCAATTCATCAAAGTGCAGTCCTGGATTCTAAACTTTCCCATATTTAATAAAAACAGGAATGAAGGGGAAGAGAATGTAGGGTGAGGAAAACATTATTTTGGAGAAATTTACTTGATAGCATTTTAAACTCATGAGACAAAAGCTGATCCTGGATCCTTCCAGTCCGATCACAGGGCGGGGAGGAACGTCCCTAGAGGAGCCGCATACGGTGCTAGGCCTAAGACAGAAGCCATCCTCCAACGTCCGTAACAATTCAACTGTTTCTCTTATGGTGAAGAGGGGAAATAATCTTGAAAAGAAACAAGGACTCAAACAACTGATGTGAAAAAGGTTTTTTTCCCCTCCCTTGTCATGTTTTCCTTTGTCATTTCAACTGAAGACTTTTCCAGGTTTGGTTTTTTTCATCCCAAAGAAATTTCACCTAATATCACTATTTGGAAAGGGAAAGAGTATGTCACAATGGGGGCTGGTACTTCATATACGTGATGCACGCATTCCATCTTCTAAAGGATAATATTTAGTGCTGTTATAATAAATCTATTCCAGATCTTGCCAATAATAGGAAATGGAACAAGAAAGCTTTTTTTTAATACAAAGGAAACACTTTGCTCTCTTGGGTGCTGATGTTAATTTATACAGTCAAACCCTCTCATCTGCCATACTCAGGCCTGAGGTAATCAATGGTGAAAGTGATTAAAGCAGAAAATCCTTTTAAAATGAAAAATACACACCTTAAAACGTTATGTTTACTTGCAGCTATGGTGACTGACCATCCTAGTTGCCTGTGATGGGGCACGGTTGGACACCCGGCTTATAGCACATAAGGAGACACACCTTCACATCCTGTTTTGGGCCTCGAATTTCTCTGAATGAGGGTCTACCAACTGGAATTCTGTGTGGACCTTCTTTCGTAAACCATTCCAATCACATGGTTTATGATTTCCAACCTCAGTTTCTTTGAATTCAAGCAAGAACTGAAGATACTGGCGAAGACTAGAATCCTTCTATATTAGTACAACATTCCCCCACCTTTTATAGGTGTCACAACCCACTGACATTGACAGAAATGCTTCTGTACTAATTTTGAATCTTTTCCAAAATATTCAATAAATTTTCAAAGCAGTGAGTTTTTACACTTGGATTTAATCGGTTTATAAAATATTCACATATCATTAAGTTACAAAATTCCAATAATAAGTACAATTGGCATAAGGAGGTTTGGGAACAAACACTGACCCCATAAGCACCCAGTTCAACCCCTCGAGCAGGAAGATGCATGTCCTAGGAAGCAGAGGGCTGGAGTGGCTGCCAGTGCTCCATATGCCATGGAAATAAGATGTGTGTTTTAAGTGGATTTCACGGGACCAAAGAATACATAAGTTAATGGAGTGAGCCTACATGGAAGCTGGTCAGAAAAACTCATATACTGAAATACTTGAATTCATACTGCAAGAGAGAATTTTCTCAAAAGGACTTAGCTCCTTAGGATTTTGATCTGGCCCATTTTAGTGTAAATCTGTTTTCCACTGCCTTACTATTCCTGGGAAACACCAATTCATACTCATGTCCCAAATCTCTACTAGTTA
Source organism: Equus quagga (assembly GCF_021613505.1). Taxonomy (NCBI): domain Eukaryota; kingdom Metazoa; phylum Chordata; class Mammalia; order Perissodactyla; family Equidae; genus Equus; species Equus quagga. The sequence goes on from NC_060275.1 coordinate 37,537,925, forward strand.
TCAGCTATATTTCAACCAATATTGACTTCAACGATGTTTAGCGTGGTATGTGCCTGGATTTGTTTTAGATCCAAGATGAGGGGTGGGAGAGAGTTTATGCAAAGTCACAGGCCTTTTCGTCAGGTAGACATGGCTTATACGTATGAAATAACTGGGAAAATGTAAAGCAGGTAATTAAATTAAAGCAACTGATTAAATATAATCAAGTGCCCATACATGTTTTACGGTCACTCTGTGCTACAGGTAGTTGAGAAGCAAATGGTCAACATTGCTGAAGGTCCTACAGACCTTACTTTGTTTCCAACAAGATTATTAACCTTCCCAACACCCTGATCCTCTGGCCCTTGAGGTTTGAGTCTGCTACACAATTACTCGCTGGCCACCATCAGACGAAGGTTGTCACTCAAGACACTTGCAGTCTCACCACACTTAACACCAAAAGAAGTACAATCACACAGATTTCCCTCCACCTCCCAGCCACTCCCTCACCCCATCTGTGGGTCTCCAACAGGGAAGCAAGGAGGAGGAAGGCCTAGAAATGATTCCTTCCACTCCACCTACACACAGCACACCGCAGGTGCAGACTGGTCCTCAACAGGATGATTTATGCTCTCCTAATTAGAAGCCTGAATTAAGACCACAATGTATATTAAATAAAAGCAAAATTACTCAGATATGAAAAACACCTACTCATAAAGTGAATTTTAGTGCCTTTTTTTCTTTTTATATTACATAGTTGCCTCAACTTGGCCCAATGCCAGGAGAAGAGCAAGCCACAGTTTTAGAAACCCTGCACATAGAGATTGTCTGCTTAGCATAAATAACTGCTTTCACTGCCATTCAACCCACATATCTAGGTGGGGAAACCAGGGGGTCCACAAAAAATCAATGGCTGCAGGAATGGCCCCAGTCGGGTTCCTGAGTGACCACAGGCAAGCCATTCTGAACCACAAATACACCTGCTCAATGCCATATTGCTCTGTATCCACAAGAGCCATGTCCTGCACTGACATGAGATTTCCCTTTCAATAACCTGAGCAGAACCTGGGACCTCAGACCCCACTTCCCCACAGAGAGCTTCACAGAGCCACCAGGAGGCACGTGAAGGTCACTTCAGCTGCCTAGAGGTTCACACTGGCACAGCCCCAGGAAGAACCTCATCTCTCCCAGCATTGCCAAAAAGAACCTCATCGACAATGTCCTACTTCGAGCTCTATTCACTAGCCAAACAGCCAAGAAAGTCAGAATAAACAGAGTTTCAAAAACTATTGCTAGAAACTGCTTCACTAAAAACTAACAATCCATGATAGGGGCTAACCCAAGTAAACAGCATAACAGTGAATATTTTATTCCCGTAAGTGGCATTTCTCATCACATGTTTAAGCACTGAGGGCAGATGGCAAGCATCCCTTTCTGCAGATGTCACTCACCAATGCAGGCATGGACCCTCACAGACAGCTGTGTCCTTAGGATGATGCTGTGCTTCTTGCCCCGCCTAATGGTGACAGGAGACAAAACATACATGGGCATCAGAGGAGCTGGCAAGAAGATACCTACATGATGTCAATCAACTTGAAGGTTCTGACATACCCACCTGAAAGAGGCTCCAGATAAGCAGGGACCTAGACAGAACAAGAATCTATCCTGAAATAACGTGACATCACAGGGCTTTACAGAAAATAAATAATAAAGTTTGCCTTTGTTGGATCGGCAGATGAATTTTATTGCCAAACACAGTCAATTCATTCCATCCACAGAGTTAGTACATAGTCATGCTTGACCATCTTGGGAAAATTTTAAAATCTGTACCTGTGAAGTGAAATCCCAGGAACGTAACAACACAAATCTGCTTGACCATTCCCGTGGCTATTTTTAAATTTTTTTGGATATAGGAAAAGGGTACACATAGTGGGGTCATCAGAAAGAGCGGCTTTGCTATCTACCAATTCAAACTTACGGCCTTTCTCTCTTATAGGAAGACGGGAGCCTTTCGAAGAGCTCATTGGCTATTTACTATCAAGAATGCCAGTTTACACCATACCTTGTCTCCTCTTTGCTTCCTTCTCACTTCATTTCTTATGAGGAAGAAAAGAGGATGGCCCCTTCCCCAGTTCCACTCCTACCAGGGCTCATCCTGCTCTATGCAGAGAAGGACTAAAGCAGAGCAATTGATAGAGAAGAGAAATGGAAGAAAACATGAGTCCTGGCTACCTGGGGTAACAAGCCTTTGAGGTTTGGGGAAAGGGGGAAGTCAGTGGACAAAGGTTAAATGGAGCCAGCCAACCAGCACGGCCCCAGGGAACCTGCTGGGTCTCTCAGTAGCTGAATTCCCCTTCGCTGTCACTCTTCTGGCAGCTCTCATCTCTCCCATCAGGCTTCATTTACACCCGAGTCTGGCAGCGCTTTCCTGCTTCCTGGTTTTGAGGTCGTGTTGGAAGGAGAAGGAACATACACCTCACCAGGGCACATTGTTAATATTGTCATGAACTCACAGTAATCCTGAAACAATTATATTTTTTATTCTTGAGATCAGATAAGAAGAGAAAGTAAGGGTTTTTTGATTCTTTTACAGGAAAAAGGGAAACCAGTTGCATAGTCCTATGAAACCGTGCAGTAGACTCCAGCCTGGCAGCTGCTTGTAGATAAAGGATCTGCCTTCACGGTCCCTTCAAGCCACTCCTTTAGACTTTGTTTGTTCATCTGATTGTTTTACACTCGCTATGTGTAAGGCACCAATCTCAAGGAGCTTACAAAAATACACAATGCTTGACCCATTTCAGAAGGCAAGTTTGAGATCCTATAAACACAGCCTTCTTCAAAACTTTCTTCCTCACTCACAAAAAATCTTTTCCACTCTCGACAATCCTGATGTCGACAGTCCTTCAGTCTTGTGATCACATTAGGAAGTGTTTCGGTTAAATGCATTGAACTGAATTATTAAATAGCCTTTTGTGCGATCTTCCAGGAAAGGTGTTCTAGGGGTGGGGGCAGCCAGTCTCAGGCATGCAGCCTCACCCCAAGCTGGGCAGAGGCCGAGCTGGGAGCAGAAACCACTGAACCCCCAACGGTGGCCAAATCCTCACTATGAGAAATGGCAAACCGTGTAAGTCCTCAAATCTGGAGGATTTTCTGTAACTCATATTATCAGCAGTTATGAGTCAATAATAAATATCAAATGAATGGTAGACAAAGTACATGCTCTAGATGCCAAGAGGGAGAAAACCATGGGATGGCCAGGGAAAATACCTCGAGTTCTGGAGACATTCAGAAAGGGGCCATTGATAGCCTCTACTTCTATCTCCAAACAATGCAAAGTTGCATTCTTGAGGAAATGCTTACGTTTTCCCACAGAATCCTCGAGTCCCACAGTGAGTGTGCGGCGTAGTCGCTCTGGGATTCCAGGCACATGCATGCAAACTAGGACAGTCTTTCCGAGGAGGCCATGGCAGACCCACCATTCTGGAGGTGTCATCTTTTCTGTGCTTGTGCACTGAGACACCAGGCAATTGGATTGGTTAAGGTAAACCCCAATGGAATCTAAAAGAGCATAGAACCAATAAAGCCTATTTTTTAGTAGTTTTATCAGTTATAATTGTTCTGCTTCAATATTCTACCTCCTTCCCCGTCTGCTTCTATACACAAAATCCCATGATGGAAGAAACCTGTGTGGAATTGGGAGTCATGGGCTGTGGAAGCCACCTGACAACGGATGAGGCCCACATCCAAGGAGTTCCTGGCAAAGGAGGGGGCTGGCCGAGGCAGAGACAAGGGGCTGGTGAGTGTGGCCAGGTCCTCAGAAGGTGTCCTTCATCTCACCCCACTTGCACTTTCTCCCACCTTTGGTGTGGGTAACTATTGTTGTGCCCATTCTGCAGATGAGGAAAGCAAAGCTTGTAGAAATGATGTAACCAGCAGAAAGTCACATGGCTGGTGGAAACAGAGCCGAGCTGAGTGCAGAGTGTCTGACTTCACGGTCACCTACACCACCCCGCCTTTTGCTGAACAAGTGACTCACGACATAACTTTCTCCTGGGCTGACTAAGGATAAAGAGAGTCCCAGCTCTTCAGGGAGCTGGTTTAACCTCAGTACTGAAATCTAACAAAAAGGACACACACAAAAAATTAAGATGCAAACATCTAAGAAAACATTGGCAAACCAAATTATGCAATACGTGAAAATAACACAACAGAACCAAATAAAGTTAATCCTAAGAATTCAAGAAGTCCATGTTTTATTTATATCAAATATCAATATAGAGAGGACACCCATCATGAGATCCCTTCAAATTTCATAGCTCAGGGGCCAGCCCGGTGGCACAGTGGTTAAGTGCACGTTCTGCTTCGGCAGCCCGGGGTTCACCGGTTCAGATCCTGGGTGTGGACATAGCACTCCTTGGCAAGCCATGTTGTGGTAGGTGTCCCACATATAAAGTGCAGGAAGATGGCATAGATGTTAGCTCAGGGCCAGTCTTCCTCAGCAAAAAGAGGAAGATTGGCGGCAGATGTTAGCTCAGGGCTAATCTTCCTCAAAAAAAAAAAAAATTGTCATAGTTTCCTTCCCTCCACCACTATATTTTCTAATTGGTTAATGCTGACATATTGGAGAAAGGTTGATTATTACATATTTCTTTTATATATGACTATCTCACTGCTATTATTGATTCCAAAAATCTTTTGGCTGATTCTTTTGGCTCCTTTTAAGGAAATAATCATATCACCCTTTTTATAATAACCATTTTATCCCCACTTTTCTAGTTAACATGCCCTTGTCTTCTGTTTCATGGCTAAAACTTCCAAAGGAAAATTAAACAATCATGGGTATACTTTCCCCTGCCCCCAGTGGGATACTATGTCAGTTTGGGTTTAGAAAATAATAGTCATAATAGTTGTTAACATTTATGGAATGCTAATCATGTGCCAGATGAGGTTCTAAGTACTTTATACAGATTTAGTCTTCACAAAACTCCTATGAAGTAGGTAACGTTATTGCCATTTTTAAAATGAGGAAATTGAGACCCAGAAGAGTTTAGCAACATAGCTCAAGTCACATAGCTCGAAAGTGACAGAGCTCGGACTCAACCCAGGCAGCCCGACCCCAGAGCCTGCTTCCATCACCTCCCTGTAGCCGCCTCCCAGATGGGTGTTCCTCCACTCATTCCCTCATCCCACACATGTTCACTGGCACCCTGTGTGTGCTGGACTCCATATTAGGAGCACAAAGCACGTTCTGTCAAGACAGCAACGTAGAAACTCTGCCTGCTGGGCTGCCATACAGATTTTAGACTCAAGATCACAACATCAATTCTTACCTGAATTTCCAGCCTGCTGGCCCACCCTACAGATTCCAGACTTGCCAGGCCCCATAATGGTGTGAGCCAATTACTTGAAAGAAATCTCTCAATAGATAGATAGATAGACAGATAGACTAGACGGATTAGATAAAATAGATTAAATAGATTAGACTAGATGGATAAACAGATATCTTATTGGTTCTATTTCTCTGGAGGACCCTAACAGAAACTTTGGTATCTGCCTTCATGGAGCTTCCATGTTCCAAAAATGAAATCAGTGAGAGGCTGCTGATGTGGAGTCACTCCAAGCACTTTAGCGATCCTGTTTTTTTCTGATACTGGCATGCCGCATCAGTTTCATAGCTGCCACTCCTTCCGAACTCGCCTGCTTGTAGCAGAGTGAGATGGAAATGCATCGAGTAGTAGGATCTGGGGACCCAGAAGGCAAAGGCAGTTAAGTTTGACCTGAAACTCCCCAGGGAGATTCAGATTCCATTCCTATCAGCACAGCCACTGCCAGGGAAACATCGCCAGCCTAAGAAACCAGCCATAGCCAACAGGCTGCCCGCATCCAAGGCCAGTGCTACCCAAGTGATGGGAGCTCTATCTAAAATAGACACTCAGTTCAAGGAGACTCCTGTTGAAACAGACATGCCAGGGATATGACAGCACTATTGCTAAAAGAACTTTCCAAAACTTCCTGGTTTCTCAGAATACACAAGTTTCTCCTACAATAATGTCTATGGCCTTGGGGAAAAAATCTGGTTTAACCAAATAAATCTCACAGAAACCATGTGTTTCAGTTCCATCCCTGTCTCTCAAGAGAATATTTTTACAAGAATAACATATAAAGTCTTTTTGCAACTGTAAGAACAAGTGTTTACATTATTTTATTGAGTGGCATAGAGCCAAAGGCTTGGAGACTTTTTCTTAAAGCCAACAGCAGAATCGATGCCTCCAAATATTCCTCTACTCAAATTAGAACTAAACTATGATTTCAGTCAGGAGTAGAAAACATATGTTTGACCATGCGTCAGAAGCAGAGATGAGGGCCCCCTGAGCAGCTGCCCCAGGAATAAGCTTCCTCATATTAAGCTTCTGGAGCTGTGAGACTCAGCCAGTGCTCTGCCTGAGGGATAAAGAGATGAAGAAGGATTTGAACAGTCATCAGCTGGTAAAAGGATGGTGCTAGCTAAGAATAATTTGCTCAGAAGCCCAAAGTCCAAGAGAGCCAGTTGCCACTACATTCATCTCCAGATGCATTCTGGTCTCCCCTAGTAGACAGTAGAGGTGAAAAGCATCAACTCTGAAGCCAGCTGTGTGATCTTGGACAAGTTACTTAGCCTCTCTGAGTCTCAGCTTCCTAGTCTGTAAAATGGGATAATAATATTATGCTTTTGGTATCAAATCTAAGAAACAAAGACTTACTCCTATTTTCTTGTAAGAGTTTTGTAGATTTAGCTCTTCCCCCGCAGGTCCCTCCAATGGGAAAAAAGCCTTTGTTCAACCCGTCACAACTCCCAGCTCCTGTGCAATCCTGCTGTCCCTCCTTCTCAGCCCCACATTACCTCTTGACCTATCTCCAACTGCCCCCATCCCACAACTCTTCTGCCTCCTCTCTCCCCAGGGACACTGTACATCTCCTTCTTACTACGCCCCGACCTCGCCTTGGTCCTCTCATAACTTGATTTCTCTCTGGAATGATGTTCTTAACTGTCCCTTCTTTGAAGTTCTCTCTCTCCCTGCTGAGGCAGACACTGCTGGGTACCTACCCAACACCAATTTTCCTCTTTTGTCTTATAAAGGGAACCCAATTTTGTTTAAGATGATAATGTACCCATCTAAAACTACATTCTCCAGTCTCCTTGGCAACCAAGGGTGGCCACGTGACATAGTCCTCTCCAGTGAACTACAGGTAGAAGTTGCTGGTAGAACTTCTGGAAAAGCTGTTTAAAAGGGGCAGATCCAGCAGGCACCATTTGCTCTTCACTCTTCCTATCTAAGGCAGGGACCATTACATCCACAGTAATAGAAGAAGAGGGTTAGCTGGACACAAGCCCACAATTCATGGTATGACCATGGACCTAATTTCTGGCCAATGGCATGTGAGTGAAAGCTATATGCACAAAGAATGGACTTGCATTCCCTCTGTCCATTTCCTTCTTCCTGGTGGCTGGAATGCAGATGAGGACATAAAAGCTAAAACAAGTCTGGATTCAAAGATGGAATCCTTATTTTGAGGATGGTATAGCTGCTCTACCAGTCTCAGGAAGGATTGCCTAAATTTGGACTCTTACACAATAAAGACATTTTTACCTTATTTAAACCGCTATACTTAGGAATCTCTTGGTTACAACAAAGAAAACTGTACCCTAACCAACCCATGCCTTCCTGCCTTGATGGGATGCTGGAGGGAGAGCAGCCATATTGTACCTATGATGAAGCATGGAAGATGAAAGCCACACCCTAAGGATGGCAGAGCAGAAAGATAAAAGAAGCCTGGGTTCTAAGAGCATCTTGTAATCAACATTTTACCCTCAAAACAGCCTAACTATCCATTTTCTTTTTAATAGACTTCATTTTTTTCGAGATGTTTTGGGTTTACAACTCCCTTCCTCCAAGGGATCCCCCCCCCTCCCAGCCTCTCTGGTCCTTGATGCTTGTCACCTGGGTCCTAAGCCAATATTTCTCACCTGGCCACACCTCATCTTGAGTGTGGCTTGACAAGAACTCAGACTAACATGTATAAACCTCTTCTCCCCCTCCCCAAACTGCCCAACTGTATAACCTCACCACTTCTCTAAGCAATCCACCATCTGTACTCTATCCATCTAATGTCATGTGTCCATTTTACTCTCCTGTTTCCATCTACTCAACCAGTACCACCTCTCCAGATTCACAGCTCTCTCCCCATCCAGTCCAGGCCCCAATCCACGGACCTTCCTCAGCCACCAGGTTCAGGTCCATTAGGTCACCCCCTTCTCGTCCCCACAGTGGGCGACATCTGACTGCAGCCTCCCTTCTCTAAGTTCTGTCCACTCACCTGGCCCTCCCTCTTACTTGAGAAGGTCTGTGAGGGCTCCCTCTTCGCAGGTAAGTTCTACTCTGACTCCAATCCACACCATAAAGCCCAGTGCCCACCTGGGCTCCCTCACAACCACCTGCTGCCGTCTTTGTCCCGTCATACAATCTGGCATTTGGAGGCATTTAGAGCCTTTCCAATTCCACAGTCCACTCACAGTACAGGAGTTCATCCTCTCGTCTGACCTACTGCAGCACCTCCAAGAACGGTGTCCCTCATGTACTGCAATCGCCTTGGGGGGGGGGGCATTAAAAAGCACGCTGCCTGGGCCCACCCCCAAGTTCCGATGTCATTGGTCTGAGGCTGGGGCTGGGAGGGAAGTTTTTAAGGTTCCTCAGATGGTTGCAATCTTCTCCAAGATTGAGAGCCCATGCTGTAGGTTCCAGATGAAGCACCCGACCACCTGGGGAGCTTTTTAAAAGGGGAAATTCCCCAGGCCCCACGCCAAACCTCCTGATGCAGGCACCTAGAAACCAGCACCTCTTAGAAGCCAGCCCAGCACCGGTGTCTGGGGGGCTCCAGGCTACCGAGCACAGCCTAGCACTGAACTCACCCTGACAGCACCCTCTGTTTGAAAGGGCCAGTTTTCTCCCGACCGTGACCAGGGGCAGGGCTTAGTGGTCTGCACTTTGAGCCTTGCACAGCACTGAGAAGAAGGAGACCCTTAATGTCCATCACTGGTTTGCCAAAAAAGCCTCAGACAACAACACACCTGCACCCTCAGCTGGAGATAATCGCTCCAGAGGAAAAGAGGGGAGAGTCGTCCTGGCTTCCCATCCACTCCCCAACCAGAATCTCTCCTTTAACTTGAGGGTTTTGTCTGTTGTTGGCTTTGGTTTTTCAGGTTCGGTAGGTTTTTAGATTTAGATTCAAGATGTATTTTAGGTGATTTCCCATTCCACCAGGTCTAGATGCAGAGGAAACCCAGACAAAGGTGGGACTGGATGAGGCTGATTTTTGTATCAGACAGGAACAAGGGAAAGCTGCTTCCTATTCCTTCTAATTTGACATTCTGGGATGCAAAGAACTCTTCAAGAATCTGATGAAAGGCTGTGAAACTTCCCCACCCAAAAACCCTGCATACCCACAAACTGTGCAGAAATCCCAGGGTATCATGAACCCCCACAAATGTGGATCCTTGGGGCTCATGAGCTGCAGGCTGAGAAGCTAGGAGTCTGAGAGTCAAATCAGAGCTCTCCTCAAACCCCTTCTTACCCTAAAGCACATCCACTGCATAGCTGGTGGGGTTGGGGTAGAGGTGGGGGCCGGGTGCGACCCACCCGCCCCTGCACAGGGGCTTCCTCGCAGCCCTTCCTGTCTCTGACGGCCTCCCATCCGTCATTTCTGAGCCACAAGCCTCACACTGCCAGGCTCTCCCCACCCCCACTCCACAGGGTTTCCTCGGACTTGACCACCCACACACAACCCTGCAAGGACAGGAGTCGGGGGTCGGGGGAGTATTTCCCAGCCCCTGTGGCAGAGGAGGAAACTGAGAGATAAGTAGCAGCTGTCTTCAGAGCTGAACCTCTGGCTCAGGCCTGAGGGGAGTCAAGTCTAGGAAAAGGTGAGTACACCAAGTTACTCAAAGTCAACAGCATCTGGGGTTACATACAGATCCAGCAACCTCACTGGTCCTCACAACATCCCTGAAGCAACATGCTTCTCAGGCCCACTCAGCTCTGCCAAGCTCCCACCTACTGCCTCTTCCACCTCCTGAAGCCACTATCTCCCCTTCAGGGCTAACCTCAAACCCCACCTTCTTCATGACAGGTCCCTGTGGTCCTCAGCTGGCACTAGTTTCCTTTCAGAGGCAGTGGGGATAGGAATAAGCAAAAAGGGTGGGAGGCTCTGGCCCAGCTCTGACCTCAAGGTCTAAAATCCAGTGAATCCCACTTCAATGTATCATCTTCTCAAATTCTGACTGTAACTATAGTAACGGCTACTAGTTTTGAGTGCGTATTATATGCTGGAAACTAGCTTAATGTTTAGAGACATCATCACATTTTACCTCACAAGCCAAAGAGGCAGTACTATGGTTATATTATACCCACTTACAAAGAAACTGAGGTTGCAAGAGGTGAAGTAACATCCCCAGGGGCACACAGCCATGAGGCTAACCGTGAAACCCCTGTCCCTAAACACTAGGCGATGCTGCTCTCTGCTATGCTCTGCTCAGGTACCAAAGGCACTGTTGGGATCCCTGCTGATACAGGGAGGAAAAAGGGATTGGGTAATACTGTCCTCATTTTATAAATAAATTATAGAAACTCCTATCAGAGGTCAAGTGGCTTGCCCAAGGTCACACAAAGGCAGGGGCAGGAAGAATAATGCAGAGGCTTCTGGGGCTTCTGTTTCCACTACACCATGCTATGGTTGCTAATTTCCCTGGCCTTGGAAGGCAATGAACAGACCTAGCTCCATTTTGTGAGCATAACAATTGCTTTGTCCTTCCACATTTGAAGGTCTTTCTCCTGTTCCCTGATTAGCTACAGCTTGAGTGATAATTCTAAACAAGGAGTAAGTTAATTTTTAGTCGTGGCATAAAAGAGCAGTGTAATGGACAAGAACAAAGAAACAAACTCCTCCAGCAAGGAAAACTCACTCAGAACACACTGTACAAAAAACACCACTATTTTCACATAGCCTGCCAGACATCTTCATTAGATGGTCACATTAGCAGATATTTTGCTATAATTTACACAAAGAAATTAAGAGAAAGAATGGTATTTCATTTGCCCTTTTCATGCCTCAAAAGGGTAATTCTTAACTAGGAAGAAATTATATTTTAACTCTCATTCGTGGGAGACACAAGTTCTCAGGCACACAACTTTGCCAAACGCCATGCTTCTAGGAGAGGACCCAGGAGGGATGCTCAGTGCAAGTGACGCTGTGAATGTGCCCAGACCCCTCTCACCTGTGCAGGAAGGCTCAGCCTGCAGGCTGCTTCCAGCCAGCTCCCAGCGATTAGCCCAGGTGCTGCCAGTGCTCAGTGGCGGTAAATGACCTGGGGATAACTGGGGTGACCCAGAAATCCCAAGACAGCCCCATCCTGGCATGTCTTCTGCAACCCAAGCCAAGGACAGAGGGGCCTCCCCACCAGAGATCAGTAAAGGTGTCTTCTTCACAACAAAGAGGTATGTCATCTGAGCACGTTCCAAAGAACTAGGGTGGGTCACCACAAATGAAGACTATTTCAAAGACACAAACTCTGGGGTGAGTTTGGGGCACATCCGTGAAATGTGCAGCTACTCGACATCGTTTGAGCTACCTTCCCCTGTTTGCAGTTTCCCACATTGTCAGTCCTGCCTCTCATCTTGCCATAATTCATTTCCCCAGCATCCCGTGCCGTTTAGGGTACAGAAATGTGGTCAAGGCTGTACCTATCAGATGGACCCATGGCGAGGGGATGATTCAGAAGGGAACAAAGTAAGAAATTCAGCCCCAGGGTGTACGCTGGTGAGCTTGCAACAGCATCCCTGGCTCTTTAGGAACAACTGTAGAGAAACTTCCACCACCTGGATGCTGGCGTTGACAGTGCGAGCTGTAGTATCAGAGCCAGATGATGGCAGTAAATGTGTCTTCCCTGGAGCCATCCTGCAGTGAGGCTGGGTGCTGTTTCAACTGGAGCCAGTGTCTTAGCCTGGAACTGATGATGTCCTTGCATGAACCAACCTTATGTCACCAAAGGTGCACATGTACATTCTGAGTGGAACCTGAAGTGCCTTTGCCCAGAAGCTCCTGGGATGATGGAGGAAGACCAACATGGGAATCGGTCACACCTGTGTTCAAACCTGGCTCCACCATCTACTGGCTCTGCTGTCCTGGACATGTAATTTAACTCTTGACCCTCAGTTGTTTCAAATGAAAAATGGAGACAATAAAATCCAATCACATGACTGGTAAGAGAATGAACTATTCAACAAACACACTGGGAATACAGTGCCTAGTGTAGTGGTTGGCATAGCAGGTGTTCCATAAATGTTATTTTCTTCCTCACTCTTAACTCTTGATACTGTTACGTAATATTAACACTTTTTCCCCCCAAGCTGCCATCTCCAAATCATTTAAGTTTTGATAAAAAAGAAAAAAAATCAAACAGGACATGGTCTGCGAGCATAATACTACTAGAGACATTTTTCTAGTTGACGATGATCTACTCATAACACTCCTGGGATATGTTTGATAAATAAGCCAAGGAATCATCCAATTAGACTGTCATCCAGCCTGAATTCTGACATCTTATATAAAGGGATGCCATTGTCAAATACTTGGTAAGAACTATAGCAATGGAATTTCTCCAAGTCTATCAGTCTAATAATGTTAATTTTGAAAATGATGACGCGTAGAATCTGGTGTGACTTAATGATACTCCTCATGTGTGGATGGCCGCATGAAGTCGTTTCCAGCATCTCTTCCCACACACTATTGGTGTGGCCCTTGGAACCACTTGGGGGACAAAAAGGACATCCTCACAGAACCTTGCTGTTTCCTACCAAGAACTCAGGTCTTCTTGGTGCTCATGGTCATGCCATTTAGGACTCCATTCTGGGATCCTGCCCTTCACCTGGCCACCAATGTTCACTAAGTGCCTATAACATGTTGAGAAAATGCCAGGCGCTGGATAGTCAGACAGGCCCAGTTCAGACCTAGGAGAGTTTTAGCAGCAGACAAGAGGGAAAATTAAGGGGGAAAGGACCATAAATTGTGATGGGTGTTAAAGCAGGGGAAACCCAGGAAGTCACCAGAACACAGTAGAGTAAGGTTGGAAAGTAACACTAAGAAGGTTCCCATTTTTCCTCATTTTTCGAGCCATTCATGAAAAAACAGCACTCTCAGATAATATTCACCTGAATGTAATATATTTTTAACTCTGGCAAGGTAGCTTGAAAACAGCTTTTGGGGAGGTCCCTGAACATCAGATTAAGATAGCTGAGCATCATTGGGAAGGCAACAGGGAGCCTCTGAAGGTTTCTAAGGAGGAAGGTGATGAAATCAGAAATATACTGGGATCTAGATGGATTAGGGCTAGAAAGGGAGGCAAGGGGCCCCATCAAAAGAGTATTTCAATAATCTAATAAATATAGGAATGGCTGATTACATGGGTATATTCCTACAGTGATTTCACTTTCTGCACACATTTCTGATTTCTTTGTGTGTGTTGCTTTATTCAGCCTCATAGCAATCAGAACTATTAAGCAATCCTACACGTAAGCTAAAAGTAACTTGATATTAATTAACATAATTATTTTCTCCACTATAATGAGGTCAAAAGACAATAGAGCATAAAATGATCTACTAGGGTATCTGCCAAGAAAACTAAATATCCAGTAAGTTATCATCAAAAACATTTAAAACAGTTGTCAATCCACTAAAATCCGGAAAATATTAATTATATTTGGTTTGGAAAAAAAAGCTTAGAAAGTAACTGCCATGCGCTTAAGTAAACTGTACCGGACATCTTCCTACCCTTGAGTCGCCTCGTCAAGTAGAGTTTCTCAAAACGCAAAAGGGTTTGCAGTTACTGCTGGTGAGTCACTTGCGTCTCCCTTCTTTTAGTGTGACTGGGAGCGAAGAGAGGCTCAGAGCTATGGTGGTTTCTCCCAAAGACTTTAAGGCCCCCGTGGACCCCCATTTCTTAGAAGGTAGGGACTAGTCGGCAGTCACAATTGTCGCTCTTACCCAGCGTCATCCTGGAAGCCTTCTAACTCGTCCCGTTGCTCTGCCAGGGTGGCTTCCAAGTCCAGGTAGGTGCCATTGTGGGAGAGCTGCAGCGTGCAGTCGTCGAGCTGCAAGAGAACAAGCCTGGTAAGCCCAGCCTGCTCCTGGAATGGGGACTCTGTAGGGAGAAATCACTTCATGTTGCCCTCACGCGTTTTTTAAAAATCAAGCATTATTCTGAAATTCAGATCATAACTGGAAGAGGTAGTGTGTTCGTACAAACAGACTGGGAGCAAACCACATAATGAGTAGACAGAAATGACACCTATTAAGGAAGTGGCATTGACAGGGCCCAAAAGACGTGGACGGGGAAGAGAAGGAGCCCGCTGGGCACTGGGCCAGTGCCACTTTCCACTCTCAGGGGCCCAGGAGAAGCCATGGATTTGGGGAGTTGAAGCCAAGATCACAATGTCCATGTGACCATAGATTAAAAGTCACAGAGTTTAAAAGGCAAATTTGGTGGGGAAAACATGCTGTTTCCTTTGATTCAGGGAAAACCCTACTTATTCAGATTCTACGGTCATACTTGGGACATTACAATTAGTAGTTGCTCAATAAACATTCTTACCATTGAACTGAAAGAAAGATCCTCCATCTGAATGGCAACGTATCCAAATTACAACATACTAAAGTGGACATTAGGTCTCTTTTTCACTAGTCTCACTTTTTAAAAATTTATTTAACAAATACTTACATGTTGTTAATTATGTTCTATGCATAATTCTAAGCATTTTACATATGTTACACCATTTGATTCTCACAGGAACCCTATTAAGTTCTATTGCTACCCCCATTTTACAGATGAGAAAACTGAGGCACAGACAGAGACAAAGTTACTTGCCTGATGTCACATCTGGTAAATGGTAGCGCTGGGATTTGGATACTGGCAGTTTGATTTGAGGCCATGCCCTCGACCACTACTCTCTGCATCCTCTCTATGGGCAGAGATCTCAAAGGACTTGAAAATACTATGCTCACAAAATGCAGCTTGTGTCATCTTGAGTGTTCTGAAGTGGCCAAGGCAATGCCACATATTTGCCAACCCCATTCCCTTTTCCTCCTGGGCACAGAGACCACATATCCCGGCCTTATAGCTGGGCTATGGCCGTGTAACTGAGTACCGACTAATGGAATATCCACAAAAGTAAAGAAGGCTCCCAGCAGGTCTGGCTGTAACACCCCGCCACCTTTCTTCTCCTGCCTGTGTCCAGATGCAGAGAAGCCAGAGGAGGACTCTGAAGGCTAAAAACCAGCAGAGCCCCAGACAGAAGGAGTGCAGGTTCCTGAATCACTGCATGGAAGAGAGAATTCTGCCACCCAGCATACACTGACCCATCCTGGACAGTGACAAGAGCCAGACGTGAGCCTTTGCTGTGGTAAGTCACTGAGATTTTGAGGTTGCTAAAGCTGCCAGCATTACATGACATTTACAACGATCAATACACTTAAAAATACAGGAAAATAATTTTACCAAAGATTAAGATGAACATGATGAGGAAATCCAAGTATATAACTTCATGCTTGATCTCTCCGGCTGTCAGCATGGCTCTTATTATTCATCTACTTGGTGAGTTAAGGCTCTTATTCCAAAATGACAGAAGATTGGGGAAAAGTGGAAACAAATACATGGCTACTTTAAAACATCTAGATAAATGCCTAATAATCCTCCCGCTATAAGTGAGATTTCAAACAAGGAATTAGTCTCTTTTGATAGAAAAGCTCTGCTTATTAGCCTCAACAAGAAAAATGAACACTGTCAACTTGTCTAGAATTAGTATTTATAACAGGCTGCTAATTCTTATAAACAGGCCCGCACTTCCTTGTTTCTGATTATCCTGAACAGAACGAAAGGAATTTGTTCTTTAACATTTGTAAGAAACACCTAGTCAAATCATTTGAAGGGGTTAATCCTGTTTGATTCACTTGTTTTATCGCTCTAGTAATAAACTGTTCCTCCTAACTACTAAAGGCGTGCTGGGGAGGTTCAGCATTCTTCAGCAGCATTTACAGATGGATCATCTGATCTGAGAAAGCATTTAAACCCAGGGATCAAATTGGCCAAACTCACTGTTCTGTGGTGTCAGAGGTGCGCCTAGGGTTTAGGGGCAACACAGAGAGGATCTGTCTTCCCAGCCTGTGGACGAAGTAGACAAGAAGGATCTCCTGCAGAAGCTCTCCCCTGGGTCAAGCTCTCCCATGGACTGAAATCAGACTTTAGCATTCCAAGGTGGAAAATTCCATTAAAACTGGACCTGTGAACATGTACATTGGACCATGTGTACAGCCGGAATCACCGCAGCTGATTCTTGCTTTTAACTCCTACTGATGTTATTAACTAATAAAGCTTGCTTGGTCTGTTCTGTTGATAGCATCAACACTTTTTCTTATTTTTAATCCCACATATAATCAACAGACTAGAAGATGGGGATAATGAAAGCCTTTTAAGCTTTTCTTTTGCCTCAGCCCCTGGAAATGTGTGAGCCCAGAGAAAGAAGCATTTGGAATAAAGAGTTTCTGCTTCTCTCCAAGTGAGCCTGAGTCATCCCTACCCTGTGGTCCACACTCAGGCTGGACAGAGAGAACCAAGTCAGAGAGGAAGTGCTGCTCCGGGGTGGAGAGAGGCAGAATGTGCACATGGACGTGTTATAGATACTCCACCGTGACTGACTTCAAGCTACCAACGTGAAGTCACTGTGCATGGAGTTGGAAAAAGACACAGCAGTTCACCGGTATTTTTACCTCACAGATACAAGAGATGTAAGAACCTCAAAAGCAACAGTAGCAGTAAAATGTAATGAAACAATGAGGAAGTGACAGATTTTGAATATTTATTACCTTTGTTTTTAATATAACATTTAATTGTACACTGATAAAATTTAACTTTTAATAATGGCTATGTTCAACAACTAGCTCACAAAATTCCCAAGAATTTCTCAATCGGCCCTCTCAAGCCACCCAGGCCAGCTCCAGCACATGCTCCCAGGTCATTAATTTGAAGCACCTGTGGTGGAGATAGCAGGGACTGGATGAAAGGCTGAGAGACCATGTCCTGGCCTTCAGTCCTCACAGACCCCACCCAGCCCTATGCTCTTCTCCTTGTTTGGGGCCGAGGTGGGGTTTACTGGTGGCCAGCAGATATAGCCCTGCCCTTCCTGGCAACCGTGGCCATTTTGCACATCATCTTCATCCCATACCTTCCGATTTTATTCTCAGCCGCCCAAGGCAAATATCTAGTTTTCCTCCACACTCACCTTGGCCCGACAAGAATCTGCTTCAACATGCTCCGAGGCAGCCCTGAACCATAGCAAGAAGCCCCACAATCTCCCCAGCCTCCTGACAACAGAATCCCAAAACCTTAGCAGAACTACCCATTCTCATCATTCCTCTCCTCCCATTCGGGGCATCATTAACTACTACCATTTCCATAGTTCAATTTTAACAAAATTATATGTCAGGCACAGGCTGGGCACCAAGGAACACATAAACACTTCTTTCCCTCAAAGATCATATTATTGAGTAAATATGACACACAAATAGAGCACAGAAGAGAATAAAAAGCCACTTAAACCAACTGTCAAATGTGTGGAAGTTCATCCTCCGTTGTATTCTTTCTCTATAATTAGCAGCCGCAGCCTCCCGAAACCCAAGCATTCTCCATAAAACTGGCCCGGTCTCCCTTCCCGAAGAAAGGCCCCCATTACTTCCTAAGCCAGTGTCATGATTCTGCTCCTCTAATTAGCGGTTGGGCAATTTGTGCTGGCGAGTCCTCCAACTCAAACAGAAAAGATGAATATATGCCTTTGAATCCTTCAGGAAGTGTGTGTGGAGTCCTTACAGTAGGGCCATAGGAAGAGGGCAAGGTCAGACACTGCCCCCTTGAGCAAGCCGGGACACGCATGCACACAGGGGGGTCCCAACAACACAGGTGGCCCGTGAACATACCAAACAAGTCAACACACACTGCCCACTCCATTCCACAACACAAGCCCTGTCTCATCATTACACCCGAGACACGAGATTAATATTTAAACCATCACATGAGCCAAGGAGGAAGAATAAAGGGCTTCTTTGCTGGACTGACACATTGAAACAGGAAAATCCCCTAAAAAGTTTGGGGGTTTGGCTTTAAGTATTATTTTTACAAACAAATTGATAAGTACACTAAATGAGTTCTTCAGTCCTGTAGGGGAAAACTAAGTAACAGTTATAAAAGAACGTGACAATGTGAATAGACAGCGAGTGGAAGTTAATTCCACTCTGGCTAAAGATTTAGACAGAACTATCCAAACTTTGCCTGCGGAGTAGAGGACTCAGACACCTCCCTGCCAGACCAGCTCCTGACAGGCAACCTCAATTCCTACTTACACGGAGGCAACCTGATCCCCTCCCTTGGCCTCTCATGTCAACTGTCTTCCTGAATGACTTAAGGGCCCTGGAATTTCCTGACTCCAACAATTTTCGTGTCAACCCTGATCCCCTGGCAGCATGTCCCCTGCACTCCTTTCCTGCCTCTAGGTTTGGTGGCCAGGACACTGCCGGGCACTTCAGGACAGAAGACAAAGCAGGGAGCCACGTGGGAAGATAACATTACAGGGCTATTATAGAAGTGCGGCCGGCCGTTAGAGAAATTAGGGGCAGAGACAGTGGCGCGGCAGGAAGACTTCAGATCAGGTTGCAGGCTGTAAACGTGTGGCTGGGATTCTGGTGGGGGGTGGGATGCTCATAGGGAGTCAGTCACAGATCCACATGAAGGACCCTTCCAAACACCCTGGAATTCTGTGTCACTCCACCTGGGTCAAAACAAACCATTAAAATGGGTCCTCCATCTCTGGAGACACAGAAAGAGCCCTCCACTCCTTGTAGACAGGGTACCCCAGGTCACCCTGGGGTTCTTTTGACTGTTCCTACAGTGCACTGAAAAAGAAAGGGCAGGCTCACCATCCTGAAAAAAAAAACAAAAAAGAAATCTAAAACAAGGCTGATGTCACGTCTCGATTTATATATTCTTTTCTTTCCTTAATCCAGTGAAGTGGCATATTACTGGGGTGGTTTAATGATTATCTGGGTTTGGCAGCAGGTCCACAATGATCCTTAGTCTAGGCAAGAAAATTTCTGTGTAATCCTGAAATAGATTCACATAGAATTATTCCATCAATATATACGAGGGCTATCCTTTAAGCTAATTTTGATCATAGTTCAGAAGTGGGAAAATATATGCTGATTTTTAAAAGAGGAAAAAAAATCAAGAAGAGCTAACATAAAAGTCATTTGCTTATGTCTTTTGACTGGTTACTCCCGGCCCTGCCTCCACACCTCTCGCAATGTTATTCTGCAGCTTCCTCCATCAAGAGGTAGATTCTTTCTCTACTCTTGGAATCTGGGCTGGCCTCTGTCTTGCTCTGGCCACCACAGTAGCAAGTGTGACATAGCAGAGACTTGAAAGATACTCGCTCACTGGGGCTCTCCTCTTTTGCTGTTCTTGGAACTCTGCCACCACATGGAGAAGCCCGGGTTAGCCAGCCTCCGGGACGTCTGGTTGTTTCTGCTGCCCCCGCTCATAGCCTGCCAACTGCTACACACTGAGTGAGGCTAATCCGGATCATCAAGCCTCCAGATGACCCACTGGCTGAGGACAGACACATGAGAGAGCCCAGCAGATATCAGCCAAACTGGCCCAAGCCAGAAGAACTGCCCAGTAGACCTAGAGACTTGTGAGCCACATTTTATGGTTGTTGCTTTAAGTCAATCTCCTCTTCCCACGAGCCTGTCACCTCAATGCACAGCAGACAGGCAGCCCCCACGGGGACTACATTTCTCCCTCAAAGTGCTCGGTGCCTGGATTGGTGGTGGATAAGAGGCTCGTCCCACCAAGGTGCCCGCTAAACACACCATGACACAGCCAGCTGAAGAGAGGAATGCCACCACCATGCCCAGCCCTCAGATGCCACAGAGCATGCACACCTGGGCCTGCCCCTCCCAGAGCAATCCCCCGCTGGGGACAGAGGACAGTAGCAGTTGCTGAAATGAAAGGCCGGTAGCACCAGGGAATGGGAGAGCAGTCGGCTGAGAAGCCAGCTTACCAGGGAGGTAAGGAGGCAGCAGGAGGCAAAACCAAGTGTGAGCGGTGGCTCCTGTTCCATTGCCCCATTGTACTTCACTTACAGAACACACGAAGGTAAAAGTATGAAAACTTTCAAGATAGCAACTGCAAGTACAGAGTCCCTCTGACAGCACTGCTCGCACGCCCACAAAGCCAGCCCTGCTCCTGCCTCAGAAAAGAAGCAGTGCTGTGGGCCTCGTCTCTCTCCAGGGCCAGGTTTACCGTGGGTCCCCTGAGTGCCCCACTCTGGCCTCATCCCAGTTCCAAGAGTGGTACAAAGACAGTCAGAGTGTGTCAGTCTGTCTGTTCTAAGAGAGCTACACCCGTTTCCCCCTCAAACGGTGCTTCTGTTGCTAAGCAGTTATGAAGCTTGTGGCTTCCTTCAACTTTGTGGTTCCTTCTAAAGGCAGCAGACACAAGAAACTGGACTTAGGTGACACGCAAAACAAGTTAGGAAAGAGAGCTTTCCAACAAGTAGTGCCACATGTTCCCTTCATAATTCTTAATAAAAATTACGTAAAACCCTGGCTCAGCTATTCTGGTTTTTGTGGGCTATGGTTCCCCCATACCCATAACGACCACTGCAAAGGGACAAGGGGAAGGGTACACACGCCTGGCTGCCCTCTGCGATTTCCTAATATGGGTAGTAAAGACGTGGCATTCACTTCATTATCCTTCAAACTATACATATCCTTCCTTCATGTTTGTTCCTTTGTATGTATAATGCATTTCACAATAAAAAATTATTCGTTTCATATAAAGATGTAATTTTACATATTTTAAAAATACAAGTAAGACTTGGTCAGTTTTCTTAACAGAAAGACCAAATGAAACTGATTTACATGATATCAGAAGAAAACAGATCCTGTTGGCTAACCCCAACAAATCATATTTAAACTTCTAAATCCCTAGGGGCCCATTACAGGTATTTTGATAAATGTTTTAGGGTGAAGCACAAGGATATTTTTGAAGAACCAGCATATATGGGCCATGAAATAATATGAACGCATTTACTTTGAAAGCAGTTGGATTTTACTTCCTCAGAAACCTTTACTAAGTTATGTTATTCGTGGCCACCAAACTCAGGGAGAGAAGCAATGTCCTGAAATTGATTTAGGCAGTTTCCAAATCAAGCCCCAGATTTCTATTTAAGTCAACAAAATTGCACAGCTCACCACCCAAAGGCAAGGGCCCCTGCCAAAGTCTACAAGAAAGACAAAGGCCAGGTTTCTCCCATTTAGAGCTTGAACTGAGGGTGTGTGATCATCTGGTAAATATTTGAATTATTTTAAAAGACTTTTTTATCATTAAATAACCAAAAATGCATTAAAATTCTCTCTTGAAAAGGCTGGACTATATTTGCTTATGTTTACAGCTACCTTTTTCCATTTTTCTCTTTCACTTTAGACAAGTTGAAAAATAGTATCAGCACTAAGTTTCAGGATTATTATTGATCCATTACCACTCATTCATTCACTCATTCAGATTAATAATCCTTTCCTGTGCTCCTTCTCTGTGCCAGGCACTGTGGGATGTCCTAAGGAGCTGCCACGAGCATGACAGACCACATCCCAGGGAGCACGCACAGTGTGACAGGACTGATCACCAAACAGCTGGGGGGAATTCAGAGAAATGAGGAGGACAATGAGTTAGTCCCCTTTGTTGTTTCTGTTCTTGTTATATTTGAGGGAGTTTGGAGAGCATGGAACTGAAGTATGATGGATGCAAAAGCTCTGACACAGAAGGAGTTTGAGTAGTCAAGGCACTCAAAGAACAAGACAAGGACTCCGGAGGGGGCGCCTTCCTGGCCACAGTAGGTTTTAGACTTGATTCTAGGGCAACAGAAGCCATGAAATGGTTGTAAACAGATGCACACAGGACCAGCTTTGCAGTGTGGGGATGGGAGGGAGAAGACAAATGAAGAAGCTACTGCAGGAATTGGGGCAATTTGAAGGTGGCTTGGACAATGATGGAAGCAGTGGAAATGGAAAGAAGAGAAAGGAGAGGAGTGATACAGGGAAAGTGGGGGATGAGAGGAAGGAAAAGTCAAAACTACTAAGTGATTGATCAGAAGTGGAGGCATCCAACGGGAAGTTTCTTACTTGAGCAAATTAAGAAATAGGGGCACCATTTACAAACACAGGAAACATTAGTCAAAAAGCTGCTGAGGGCAGGGAGATAGGATAAAATTGAAAATTTTGTTTTTAACGTGTTATGTCTAAAACAAGTGGAGATGTTGAATAGAAAAAGAGATTTGGAGATTTGCACATGAATAAAAACATGGCAGTTGAAACCCCACAAGTGCATTGGCAAGCGTAAAGATAACAGGTAACTTTTTGTCTTGATGATCTGTAGTGGTATTCCCTTTTTCACTCCTGATATTGGTAATTTGTGCTTTCTCATTTTTTTCTCGAACAGTATAGGAGAGGTCTGCTACTCATTCATTAGTCTTTTCAAAGAACTAACTTTTGATTATATTGCTTTTCCACTACCTTAAGTTTGTTCTCTATCTCATTAATTTCCATTCTTATCTTTGTTATTTCCTTCCACACTCTTTGTGTTTAATATGGTTTTCTTCTAACTGCTAAAATCTTAAGATTTTCAGTCTTCTTTTCAATTATGTGCATTTAAGACTATCATATTCCTCTAAACAGAGTTTAGCTACAACCCACAAGATCTGATACGCCATATTTTCATTCTCTTCAGTCCAAAGTATATTATAAAGGGATTTCTTCTTTGACCCATGTGTTATTTAGAAGTGTATTACATAATTTCCAAATATTTAGAGATTTTCTAATATCCTTTTTTTTTTTTTTTTTTTGCTGAGGAAGATTCACTCTGAGCTAACATCTGCTGCCAATCTTCCTCTTGGTTTTGTATGTGAGCTGCCATCACAGGATAGCCACTCACAGAGGAGGGGTGTAGGTCCATGCCTGGGAACGGGACCTGGACTGCTAAAGTGCAGCGTGCTGAACTTAACCACTAGGCAACTGGGGCTGGCCCAGAAATTTTCTAGTATCTTTTTTATTGATGATTTCTAGCTTAATTTCACTATGGCCAGAAAATATATTCTGTATGATTTCAATTCTTTGAAACTACTTAAGACTTATTTCATGGTCCTACACGGAAAGGATGTATATTCAACAGCTGCTGTGTTTCTTACAGGGAATGTTCAAATCTACTCTATCCTTAGTTCTTTTTATCTGCTTGTGCTATAGAGAGAGGTATTAATCTCCCACTACGACTGTGAAATTTTCTATTTTTCCATTTTAATTCCATCAATATTTGCTTTATTTATTTTGGTTGTGTATTAGGTGAATACAAATATTTCCGAGTGGACTGACTCTTTAGCACTATGAGACTTCCTCCTTATCTCTAGAAACATTTCTTGCCTTGAAGACTACATCATCTATTATTAGTACCGCCATCCCACTTTCTTTAGGTTAGCATTGTATGGCTTATCTTCTTCCAACATTTACTTACAACATTTGGTGCCCATATATTTAAGATATGTCTCTTATATGTAGAATATAGTTCTTGAAATCCAATCTGACAATCTTAGTTTTTTAATAAAAGTACTTAATCAAAGTCTGTTAACCTAAAGTGATTGCTGATGTTTGGGTTCAAATCTACATGTTCGGTATTAAATCTACATGCTCTAGATTCCTTTTTCCTCCTTTCTTGCCATCTTTTGGTTTAATCTACTATTCTTCATTATTCCGTATGTCCTTCCTGATATTCTACTTATTCCTAGTTACGCATTCTTTTATTAGTTATTTCAGTAATTTACCCTATAGATAATCACATGCCTCTAACTCCGCAGAACCTACTATAAATCAGTGTTATCACTTCCCAGACAATTTATGGGTGCTGGACCACTTTAATATGGTCTATACCTGTTGCAATATCGAGAAATGTATTTTGAACCCCATGACATAGTATTTTTTGAGCAGTCAATATTTATTTAACTTTACACACGTATTTACCTGGTCTCTTCCACTTCATTCCTTCCTGCATTTCTGTGCTTCTATCTGTGATAATTTCCTTCGGCCTGAAGAACTCTCTTGAGTATTTCTTTAGTGAGAGTCTGCTGGCAACAAATTTCCTCAGTTTCTATTTTCTAGGAAGATCTTTACTTCACCTCCATTTTTTCAGTAACAGCTTCATTGAGATATAATTCACATACCATACAACTCACCCATTTAGAGTGTACAATTCCCTGGCTTGTAGTATATTCACAGAGTTGTGCATCCATCACCACAATCAATTTTAGAGCATTTCCATCACCCCAAAAAGAAACCACATATCTATTAACAGTAACGCCTCATTCCGCAAACATACCCCCTCCAGCCCCTAGAAATCACTAATCTACTTTCTGTCTCTATAGATTTGCCTATTCTAGACAATTGATATAAACAGAATCACATAATATGTGGTCTTTTGTGACTGGCTTCTTAGCATAAAGTTTTCAAGGTTCATCCATGCTATAACATTTGTCAGCATATAACATTTGTCAGCACTTCCTTCACTTTATTGCTAAATAACATTCCATTGTATTTGATTTATCCATTCATTGGTTGATAGACATTGAATTTTTCCACTTTTTGGCTATTATGAATAATACTACTATGAACATTTATATACGTGATTTTGTATAGACATATATTTTCCTTTCTCTTGGGTGTACACCTAGAAGAATCACTGGGTCACATGGCACCTCTATATTTAACACTTTAAGAAACTGCCAAACATTTTCCAAAGAGGCTACACCATTTTATATTCCCACCAGCAATGCATGAGGGTACCAATCTCTCCATAACTTTGCTAATACTTGTTTTCATTTTGATTTTAGCCATCCTAATGAAAGTGAAGTGGTATCTCATGGTTTTGATTTGCATTTCTCTGATGGCTAATGATTATCTGCATCTTTTCGTGCCTTTATTGGCCATTTGTATATTTTATATGAAAAAATGTCTATCAGATCCTTTGCCCATTTATAACTTGGGTTGTCTTTTTCTTGTTGAATGGTAAGAATCCGTTTATATTCTGGATACAAGTTCTTTATCAGATATATGATTTTCAAAAATATTCCCCTAATCCATGGGTTTGTCATTTCACTTTCTCAGTGGTGTCCTTTGAAACACAAAAGCTTTTTAATTTTGATGAAGTACAATTTAACCTATTTCTGCTTTTGTTGTTTGTGGTTTTGGTGTCAACTCGCCTTTACTTTAAAGGATATTTTTGCAGGAATTCTCCACTGTCTTCTAGCTTATATCATTTCAGTTGAAACGTCAGCTTCCAGTCTTATTGTTGTTCTTTTGAAGATAATCTATTTTTCTCAGGCTGCATTTAATATTTTCTCTGTCTTTAATTTCCATCAGTTTTACTATGAAGTGCTAATGTGTGGTTTACCATATATTTATCTTGCCTGGAGTTTACAGCACTTCTTAAACTTGTGGTTTGATGTCATTTGTTGGCTTTTAAAAATCTTGGCCATTATCTTTTCAACTATTGATTCTGCCCCATTTTCCTTCTTCTCCCATATGGGACTCCAATACATGTATTTTAGACCCATGTCCCATAAGCCTAGAAGGCTCTTTTCTGCATTTTCCATTTTTTGCTCTCCATAAATTGGTCTCAATATCTTCTACTGACCTATACTCCAGATCATTAATTTTCTCTTCATCTGTGTCTAATCTTCAGTTAAACCCATCTGCTCCATTCTTAATTTTTATATTTTTCATTTCTAAAATTTCCCTTTGCTTCTTTATATTACACAGCCCTGTTTTGTTTTCTTAAAATTATCCATCTTGCCTATTTTCTTGAATGTATTTTTTTTAATTGTTTTAAAGATCATATCTGATAACTCTAGTATCTGGATCACATATAGATATTTCTATGATTTTTTTCCCCTCTTGGTCATGTCTCTGGATTTACCAGGTATATTTTATTGAATACAATAATGGATGGTTTATGAAAAATTTCAAGGTTCTAGGTGATATCTTCCTCCAGAGAGGATTTTCCTTAGCTTCTGGCAAGCTGTAGGAGTAGATCACCTTAATCCAGTCAAGGACTGAGCTCACTCAAAACTGAGGTTCAGTCTTTGTAGGCCTAGCCTGTTTTCAGTTAACCCTTACTTCTAGAGTATAATCTTTAGGGGCCCAACTGAATGCATGCGATGTTTATTTGGATCCATCTATCTTGGTGAGCTCTGATCTCTGTTTTTTTCCTCTTCCATACTAGAAACTTCTAATAGCTTTGTTTCACTTGTCAGCCTCCTCATAGTGACTTTTTGCTTGCCTTCATGGTCTCAGGTGCCATTGATGAAGTGATAAATGCATCAAGGTGAAAAGCAATTTAGAATGTCTAACTCATTGAGTCTGACCTCAGTGAGTCTCCCTTCTCTGGGATCTTGGCCTCCCAAGTTCTGGCTGCCTTGGGAGCTCTCTAATGCCTTCATACAGATGGTTTTTAGTCCTTTGTCTGCCTTATCTCATTGTTCTTGGTAAAAGTATTAGTCTGCTACTAGCTAGTTCATTATAGGCACAAGCAGAAGCCCAAATCTCTAACTTTTAATAGCTAAAAACATTTACTATTCACTTGACATGAATTAACATGAATTATTTAATCCTCACACAGGCTATGAGGAAGGTACTATTCTTATTATCATCTTATAATTGATGTAAAACTGTGGAGCACCAGCTCACAGCAAACTGTAAGTTGACCCAACAAGTTGTCCAAGATCACCACAATTAGTAGCCACTGAATCCAGCCAGCCTGGCTCCTAAGACTGCATTCTTAACTGCAACAGGATATAGAATGAGGAGGAAAGAAAGGCACAGGAGTAAGCCCTCTGCAATTCCAACATGTAGAGACTGAGTCAAAGAAAAGGAGACTGAGAAGCAACAGAAAGAAGGGCCAGAGGAAAACCAGGAGAAGGCTCTCCTACAAACCAAGGGAGGAGAGTATTTCAAGTAGAACACGGTCAACTGAGGCACAGACTTAACAACTTTCATTTGAAAATAACCATGTGGAGTGTTATCAGCTGCTCATCCCTTCAAACAGTAAAAGATAAGACCTTTGCAGAGATGCCCACACATCCAATCCTCACCTCCCATCCTTCCACAAACATTCACTGAGTGCACACCATATCCCAAGTGTATCCTGCTTATTCCACCTGCCAAGGGGAGGCAGTGCAAAATAGCTAAACCTAAAGCTAAACTCCTAAATAGCTAAACCACATAACCAAATTCATGCAGTTAATTTAAAGTGGGAAACTTTGAGAAACCATGTAAGCATGATAGCTCTCACTGATTCTCTTTAAAATCTTCAAAACTCTTACGTAAAATTTTCAAGGGAATTTTTAATATATTATTGCTTTATTCTTTAAAAATCCCTGTTATTCAAATTCATGGAAAGAAAAAGACTATAATGTATGATACAAAGAAATCTGTTAACATACAGAAGATTACGATCTTCCATTAACTTAGGATATTGCGATCAGAACAAAGAGTCGCTGAAACCGGGAGAGAGGCGATCCAGGGGAAGGGGCACATTATTTCACTCCTGTGAGCCACCAATAAAACAGAGCCACTAAGAATAGAATTTATGCATACGGTCACCCAGGCGAGCTGTATAATTTACAAGACCCAGTGCAAACTGAAAATGTGGGCCCAATGTTCAAAAAGCTGAAAAAACTCTTTTTCCTTTCTCAGTGGTTTCTCTTTTTACCCGTCATGGTGTTTTTGCTTTCGTTTTTGTCTATTTACTATTGCGCTTCCTCGGGCTCAAGGATACTCATGCGGCACGGGTAGACCCTCACAGGCACCCACAGCCCCGCCCCCACAACTCAGCACATGGGGCATGCGCCCACCTGCACACAGGCCGCTGCTGGGGCGGAAGACAGTGGAAGTCACTGGGCAGGGTTGGGTGGGGTAAGGTGGAGTGGGGAGCCTGCAACAGAGATCTGGTCGTGGGCAGGTGGGGAGGCAGAGGTTGGCAAAACTGCACATGAGCAGGGGCTCCAAGCCCCCAGCGCACGCTCCGTTGTCTCATCAGCCTTCACTTAAAAGATGCAAAATCAAAAATAAAAGTATTAATAATTTCAAACTGTGACCGCAGAGCATTAAACCCCAAGTGCAGGAGCCTGTAGGACTGCACTGGTCATACCCCTAAAACCAGTCCTGGGGTCACGACTTAACGCTGCCTCTTGGGTTCCGGGCTGTAAGCCAGAACCCCACTGACCCACCTGCTCCTCTGATCTGCTTGCCTTCCTGTACTTGGAGCCTAGAGAACATGACTTGGACTCACAAGGCCCTATTGCCCAGTGCCTCTGCCATCCCTAGAACAGAGGTTCTTAAACTCCTGTGTGCACAACCACCTCCTGAGGGGCGTGTCTGAAAGGGAGATTCCCGGGTCACACCCCAATATTCTAAGTCTGAGCGTCTGGGTGGGTGGGGCTCAGGACACTGCTGTTTCCCATGCCCCAGGTGATCTCATGCAGAGGCCTGGGACTCCACTCTGAGAACAGGTGCCCAAGAGACCCACATTTACCTCCTCTGGGGGGGGGCAGAAGTCTCAGGTTAGGCTGAAGACCAAGAGCAGAAACTCCAGGGTGGGGTCCCAATCTCTTGAGAACTATTCCCTTTCGCCCAGTCCCCAGCTCCTCGTTCCTATTCCACCACATTCGTGGGCAGTGTTCTTCCTGCTGAGCAAGTATGTCTCGGGGTCCAAGTGTGTGGACATTAACCCAGCACCCCAGGGAACATCCACTGATATCCTAGGAAAACACACAAATGAGCCAAGAAACCAGCTCCACCTGGCATGTGAGACATCAACACCCATGCCTCAGGGGAAGTCCAGCTGGCCGTGACTGTGGACTTCTAGGAAGAGCTTTCAACAACTCTGGAGGGTGAGCTGCCAGCTAGCCAGGAAACCCCAAACACCTTAGTCACTCCAGAGCATCCCCAGAAAATGGCCCTTCGGGAGAAAGTAAAGTCAGCCTCAGAAACAAGAGACTGGGCCTCCAGGCCTCAGGCTACCACCAAGCCAGTGGCGGAAGCTGCAGCCAGCTGGTTATCACATCTGTAAAATGAGGGAGACTGGCAGACGTCAGAGTCCAAACTGGCAGCTCACTGCCACACTCGGTTTGGCCTGCGTGGCATTCTAAAATATTTTTGGTTCGTTGCCAATCGTTGAAAGAGGTTGTCCATAAAGTTCCAGGTTTCCAGCTTCTCTTGAAGAATGGGAAGATCCAGAAACCCTGGGCCATCCCTTCCAGGCCCAGGGAGGTCAGGCTGAACAGCACCCACCCTTTATTCGGGGCACATGCTACCCAGGTCCTCAGGGTCACCTGTCCACCTGGCTCATTTCCATTACTTGTCTGGACCCTGGCTCAGATGCCTCAAAAGTCCTTTTTCCTCAAACACTCTATGATTAAATGTGCAGTTTCTTCATTTAGTTTCAACCGTACATAACACTAATGTTCTCTGCCTAACACCTTCTCAATAACAGAGGATTTCAGAATCAGCAGTGTGAAATCAGCAGAGTAGTTTACTCCATTCCCTTAGTAATTCATTAACTATATGCCAGACAGCCCTAGTTTAGTGATCAGTTGAAACCCCTCAGTGAGGTTTGTACTGCCTTTAAAATCCTCAGCGTCCCAGATACCCAAGTCAGATCCGCTGCTCCACTGTTTCCTCTCTTCCATTGCCAGAGCACACAGAAAGCCCCAGTGTGAGATGCCTGACGCCCTGGTTACGAGCGCCCTGCTCGGCAGGGATGCCTCCCCCCACCTGGCATGACAAAGTAGAGGGCTGGTAAGAGCTGTAATTAAAGATTGGTCCCTGCACTCCTTGCCACAACTTTTTAAATCCAATTTAAAAATCCACAGGCATCCATGTATTTCTAAATTACAACTTGTCCATTTTTAATTGACGGAAAAAAAAAAAAAAAAAAACCACTGCTCTTGCTCCTGAGCAGAAGACCACACGTCTCTCGGGCAGATCTCTCCTGGAGCTGCCAGGCACGGAAGGACGGCGTTCCACAGAGCCGCACGCAGGAGACAGCAAAGTGAAAAACTTCCATCTGGGATGCTATATGGGCCAAGTAAATATTCCCTGAGAAACTACCAAACGTATTGTCATCTTTAATTAGTGTTTGATAAATGTTTGGAGAAAAAAAGTTGTCACCTCTTCTGGCTTATTCACGTTACATAGCAGCCTGGAGCAGAGCTATCACAGTAACCAGGTCTGGGGTATTATTTTGGGGATCTCATTTACTCTGCAGGGTGTGCATTTCTGTAACCAAAAATAAAAATTATCAGTACATGACTCTAGGTAGGTTCTGAGTTTGCTCATTTGAGAGTCTGGAAAATCTGACCTTCGAGACGAAATAACTTTCACTCTAACATTGTTGAGGATCAAGTTTTTAGAACCAATGAAAACTGTAAACCTAGTATATTTTCTGGCAAGTGAAAACCCACTGTGAAATTTTGAATTTATAGACTATCACCTGTGAAATTCAGATCAGTCATCATCTTTTGGGACTTAGAGATACTTCACAGCTAAAAAGTACACTGTAATGTTGGCTCTAAAAATATCAAAATCAACATTTTCTTCATGTCCCAGAAACAGGTCTAGTGGCTTCAGTCACAAGCAGTGACACATTTGTGACAGGACTCAACTCGGGTCCCTTTTCGGTTATGCACTCGAGGCAAAGGGACTCTAGTGTTTCTGAAAAACAATTCATATCTGCCATTTTCATGGAGGAACAGACAAGAGCAAAATTGCTTGTATTTTGGGGGGGATATAATTGATATATAACATTATATATCAGATGTACAACATAATGATTCAGTATTTGTATATATTGCGAAACAACCACCATAATGTCTAGTTAACATCTGCAACCATGCATAGTTACAGTTTTTTTTCTTGTGATATAAACTTTTCAAATCTATTATCCTGCTTATTTTTTTCACTCGCCTAAATGTGGAGTTTCTTATAACTGCTTCATGGTTTGGTTTTAGGCAGAGAGTAATTATTCCCAGATGTTTAAGAGAAATGCTGAGGCCAGGCAGATGCTGCAGCACCAGACGTGTCTGGGATACGAACATGTCCTGTGTCCTGTAAGGTTGCCACCAACTCATGCTGTCCTTCCAGCAAGATGACCAGACCATCATGTGCACAAACACAGCAGGTGAGACACACCCTCTGGCACCCTCATGGAGGGTAACGGCCCAATGGGAGGCAGTCACTCACACTTAGGTCCCGAGTGCTGATGCTTCAGAGTCACTGCTCCCTAGCAACAGAGGTCTGCCAGGAGCACAGGAGTGCGCAAGTTTCTGCCCACCTGGAGGCCAGGAATATGATGTGGGCAGCAGCATTCACGTGGAGGAAGCTGGGCACTTCCCCAAGGAGCCATGTCTGGTTCTTACCAAGGAGGAAACACAAAGAAGCTGGACAAAAGGGACAGAGCTTAGAAATGCTGGACAGGTCTAGAACCTTGAGATTATGAGTCCAAAGTCACAGCTATTTCTACTGGGCAACTCCCATGTGCATCCATGAGCCCGGACCAGGCCCTGGAGACCTGCAGCTGCTCCCAAGGCCAAGAGGGTGGGGACAGGCCTCGGACACAGCTCCTGAAAGACAGGGGCGCGCAGCTAGGGGCGCTGGGCTGAATGAGCTGAACGTGGACTCTGCAATGCTCCTTACATGGTTATGTAAATTAGTCCCTCAGCTCTGAGCCCAAGTGGCAGGTGGGACGATTCCTTCTTCCCAACCCCCCTCATTCACACTGAAGAATTCCAGTAAAACTTGCAATCACATTATCAGTCATAGTTCTCACGGTAGGTCAGAAGCTGTGCGTCTTGATACAGAGCATGTGGACCACGAATAAGAGGTGCATGCAGCAGGTTTTTTTACCAAGCTTCACTCTGCCTCAGGGAAGCCACCCATAGAGGTTTCAGAAGGAGACACTCCTGTCACTGCACCAAGATTTAGCAGCCATGAGAAGTTCAGCCCAAAACAGCCTTAATCTAGCTCTTTAGTATGCTAGGGACTCCAACTTCTAGAAAAGGGACAGTGCCCTTATAGTAGCAGAGAATTCTTCAATTCCCTCTTCTGTGTCCTTAAATAGTTACTGAACACCTGCTTTATGCAAGACATGGTGTTAGCTGTTGTTTAAAGCATAGCTTCTGTCTCAGAAACAGGTCATCTGAATATAGCACCTCCCGGGACAGGTACATTAACAACAAGCCCCAGAGAGTCTGCTCATAGCAGCGTGGAAGGAACACGTTACCTCGCCTGAACTTGGCTGCCTTGGCTTCTCTGGGTTTTTCTGTATCACCCATATTTTCCCAATGAATAAGTGTTATTAAAAATGTAATCAGGAAAAACATTGATTTCTTTTAGTACACTCCGGATGATCAGTGCTTCCTAACCTTTAAAGTGGTTAGGAATCACCAAGAGATCTTGTGAAATGCAGATTCCCACTCAGGTGGGCCAGGGCCAGGATTCTGCATTTCTAACAAGCACCCAGTGATGCTGGGGTTGCTATGGGGGGACCACATGCAGTGAAGGTATGGGAGGCTGGGAGGGTAGGGCAAGGGAGTTGGGGGGAGGAGAGGAGAAAGGAGAGCAAGCACACATCAAGTGAGAGAGGGGGAGTCAGGCAAGGCCTCACGAAGGAAGTGACATCTGACCTTGGCCAGGAATGTGGATGTGATTTCAAAAGGCCCACATGAGGAATGGAGGGATGGGTAGGGATAAAGTCTTGGAGGGTAAAAACAAAGAAAGAACCAGCTGGACTTGTGGTGCATTGAGGCATCCATCTCATCCAGTTTGATTACTGGATAGGGCAGCAGTTCTCAAACATGAGGGTATCAGTCATCTGGGGGCTTCTTACAATGAAGAGTGCTGCCGCCCCCCCCCCCCCACAAGAGTTTCTGGATCAATGCGGGGGTGGGGGGAGGGCAAGAATTTTCCCTTCTAACAAGTACCCAGGTGATGCTGAAGCTGCTGGTCCAGGGACCACACTTTGAGAACTGCTCAGATAGGGTTTGTCAAACAAAGAAAAGGACTCTCCCCACACCCACCCCCACTATATTCCAGGGAGGACAACCAGATTGTCTAAAAGAGGGGGACTGTTCACATCTGGAAATGGCCACGACAGCTCATGTCAGAGCCTGCCAAGGTAAAAATGGTCATAAACCCAAAAAGGGCGAAATCATATGTTCCTACAAATTAGCTTTACAATGTTTTGAATCCATGCCACCGAATTAAGTGGGGACTGCATGGAATCCTTTCAGTCTGTAAATGAACTCCTGGAGAAGATTTCGAGTTGACAAGCAACCTCCACTACCTGTCAGCAGGTCAGGTATTCAAGACAAAGTTAGCAAGGGGCAGTTGTCCTTGCCCCACAGCCATCCTCTCCAAGACTGATGTTCCTCATTCTCTCCTTTGGCAAGTAAGAATTGGACCCTGAGAAAATCAGATCTCACAGGTGGAGACAGTGAGCTTCCAGGCTGACTCTGAGAGAAACCAGGGGCATCAGCAACTCCACTGACTCCAGGGAACCAAGGGCTGGTCGGGGCAGTGAGTATGAGTTATGGAGAGGCTGACACTGGCCAAGGATGGTGTGGGGAACAGATACACAAAGAGGGTGAGAAAGTCTCTGCCTTCAAAATGCTCACTGGCCACATTTGAGTGAAATGCACAAACAAGTAAATGGAGGAGGCATGAGCCAAGAAGTGCCCCCTCCCCACGGGGCAGAGACTGGCTCCAACCAGAGTTCTGTCCTGGCTGCACTTCCAAACCACACAGTCAGGTGCTATTCAAGCATAAGGATACCGGAGGCCCAAATCCGATCAATTAAGTCAGAATCTCCACGGGCTGGGGCCCTGGCAGAGGGACACTGAGGGCATAAGTCTTTCCAAACCTAAACCAGGCACATCCATCCACCTCAGCTGAGCCTGAGAGCTGGGTCCAGCCCTCAAGGTAACAGGCACAGAATCCGCCCTGGTGCTTGCAGTGCGCCAATAAAGAAACATTCCTTCCAGGAACTGCCCGAGCTGTGATCGTAGTCCAGGACTGCAGGAACACACGTCCTTCAAGTGTTTGGCACCTCCAGTCAGCTCAGAGAGAGGGAGAGAGGGAGGCGCCCTCCGTGAGTCGTCAGAGATGCCACTGCCCCAACCACAGTGCATCAAGTTAAAGTCATAAAGTGCACCTCTCTGGCAGGAGCGCGGGCCCAGCAGGTCATTCCTGACAACACATCCTTTCCCGTCGAGCTGTGCTGCAGGCCTATAAAGGGGGCCATGATCCTCCTCCTCTGCCCTCCTTAGCTGCCCCAGCTGCCAAAGGAGAAGCTGTGGCCCCTGTGTGAGCCAGTCTTGAGAAGCAAACAGGGCAGCCTGGAGGGAGGGGCACCCTGCATCCTCACAGACACCCAGGGGGGCCACAGGTGCTGCAGGAAAGGGGGACCCAAGGAAGCCAGTTATCAGCGTACTTCCGTTGCAGCTCCAGATTCATCCTTTGATACATGCCCTGCGATAATGGAAGGAATTTCTTGTCCACAGTAACATGATGTTAAGCCCTCTCAGCAGAAGGTGCTAGAGGCCTCCTGCCCAGACCAGCACCCTGATCCCTCAGCTCACTCAGTGTCTGTCCCCCCCCAGGTTTGTTTCCTGTGGTTCTCCTGACAGTACAGCCTTCTGGACAGAGGGATCTGTGCTCCAGGCCTCCTGCCTGCACCGGGTGCCCCATTCCCACTGCACTACCACACCACTGTGGCTCACCCACCCTGCCGGGACGCTGGAGGCTTGCTTCCTGTATGCCCAGTGACTGCAGACCAGCTAAACCAGTGAACTTCTCCACCATCCAGTGCAGTCAACTACTCCTTCTCCAACAAGGTCTGTACCCCTTCCAAGTCTACCCTCCCCAGCCCTAGGGTACCAGAGAGAGTTTTCACATATCCCACAGTTAAGCCTTCAGCAGAGTTTCATAATTCTTCATATTAAGCTTCCTCTGTTTAAATCACGATGTAGTTTCTGCCTCCTGAATGGCTCCAGACTACACCAGGAAGACTGCCCCTGACACACACCCCACAGAAGCCCTACAGTTACAGGGGGTGGCACCCAGGCCAGCAGACCCTGTGTCAATCATCTGCAGACACGCATGTACTCAGAGGAACAAGGGGGCCCCTATAAAGTAGACAGACTAACTTCTAGTGTAGTTGGTGACAATCGAACCTGTTTCTTTGTCAATTGAGTATATACAGAAGCCAAGAACAGTGGCTCAAAACCCTCTGTTGAAGATTCTCAAATTATCCATCAATTCAAAAGCTTTTTGGAAGCTTACTAACAATGAGTATTTCATAGCCTGTTTCTATCAAACACCAGCGGGGAAAATTATTTGTACCTCATTGTTTATAATTTTTCACCTCTTTACAAAAGAAAAGAGGAAATAATTGGATATACACCTCTTTGGAGGAAATCAGAAGAAGCAAAATCTTACAAAGAGACTAGTACTCAAGAGCATTTGTGATCTGGATGCAGTCAGAACTGAAAGGGTAGGGGAGGGGCTCTGGAGGGAGCCATTCCCTTCTTCAGGGCAAGGGGAGGCTCCTGAGCGTGCTCAGTCCCCGGCCTGCCAATGCCTGTGAGCCACCTCATTGCTCCAATTCCACACACACTCATTTACTCACTCACTCACCAAATGGTACTGAGCATCCAGTGGCCTGGGATGAAAAGAAATACGTACTTTGATGCTGTATGCACCAAGACCCCCCTGACCTCGAGGTGGTTTCCCCAGGAGGCCTCCCTGCTGAGAGGAGAACGTACCCATAAACAGCGGGCTACCCAGCAGGCAGTCATTTGCAGGGACTAGGCTGGCCTCCCCATATGAAGCCAACTCACTCAAGCCAGGAGGCAACAGCCAACTTTTCACAGACTGGATCCCCATTGGATAAACTGGTCATCAAAACGACAGACAATGGGCCCCGCAAGACCACATGGCCCTGTCTTCAGCCTTCCCTCACCAGCAAGGACTTTATTCAGGTCAGGCAAAGCCCATCCTCAGAGGTTCTCTTCAAGAGGAGGAACTTAATTGTAGGAGGGAATCATAATAAGGAGGTCTGTTCCGTAATTGTTAGCATTACAGCTGAGCTGGTTTTCCTCAAGCGATGTATAATAATAAGTCCTTACATTTATAGAGCACTTCACAGCGCTCAAAATACTTTTTGGTGAAGGAAATCTCCTGCTACTTTGGATATTTTTTTAATGAGATGCTTTGTTTTCACTTCTTTAGAAGCTTCTGTGTCATTCATTCCGTGATGTAAAACACAGACCACAACAATGTTAAGGGTCACTTCCAAAGCATGAAAAGAAAACCTGTGACTTTTTTAAAAAAAACTAATAGATTTGGTTAGTTTTCACTTAGGTTAGTTCATTTCAAGCCAAATCTAACTTGGTGAGTGTCTGGTTCACACAGCACGATTCCCCACAGGTCTATGGGCAACACCAAGTACTCCAGCAGTCCTGACAGCTGTCCATCAATTCAGAAACACCCTCCAGGACCAGAATGGCAAGCCCAGCCCCAAACACTCCCTGGTAGACATGACTAATCAATCACCAAATTCTTTCTTCTGAGACCTGACTGCCAACTGCACCCCAGGCAGGCATGATCAGTTGATTTGACTTGGCATAAGCAAGTGAAAGCTATTTGCCCTTTCTAACTCTCAGGCTGCTGTGGGTGGACCTAACAATGCCCTGGGCACCCTGCTTAAGTTCTACCCTGGGATTCCCTCTCCCACTGGGTTGTGGCTCCTGGGTCCACACAGGCATCCCCAAGAAGTCTGTAGCATTGTTGGGAACCTGCCCATCCCTGAGCAGGGCCACAATACCAGTTATCTTTATCCGTTCTTCAGTCCCATTCCCCTTTTTCACAGTAAAAACTCGACTCATGCACTCCTTCTTTTTACATCTCCCTAACAGGATCCTGGATTCCCAAACCACCCCATCCCACATCACAGCAGCTACCAGACCACAAAAGCTACAGCAGGTCTCTGATCACACCTCCAAAACTTTCTTCATCATCTTGAGGGATTATTTTTAAAAGACGTTAAGTCTTCACACTGCAGTGATTTACATCTCTCTAGAATCCTTTCAAGTCTTTAGCACAGTGGCTACATATTTATTACATAATCTTGGGTAAGGGATTGGTTCTTCCGTGTGGGAAGAATCCTAGAGATTCGGGGCAGGTGAAGAGAGCTTCAGAACTTCATTTTGCTTTGCTCATAGGCAGAGCATGGGTGAACAGGGGGACACAAGAGAGAATGGAAGGGCAGAGTAGGGCAGATCGTGTAGGACAGAGGCGCCTACACACTCTTCTGCAGGTTGTGCAGACACAGCAAAGGTTTCAGAGAGGAGGGACATGCTGGCATTGAGCTCCAGGAATCCACAGTAGCTGGGTAACAGGCTGGGAAGGAAGCTCCTGGAGTGGTTTTAGGTAAGAGCATTGAGGCATGAAATGGCAGGGCGGTGGGGGCAGGAGGAGCAGTGGCCTCCAGTTGAGCCCTTCCTTTCTCTGCACTCACTCCCTGAGCAATCCCAGCCAGCCTCCGGCTTCAAAGACCTCCCATCTCTTGCCAACCCCCTTCTGTGCATCCCCAATATAAACTCTGAACTTGAAAACCCATTGCCTACTTGACATCTGCGCTTGGATATCCAAATGACAGCCCCAACTTAACACATCCAAACTGAACTCCTCATCTTCCCCACAAACCTGCACACCCACAGTCCTCCCATCTCAAAAAAAGGGCAGCTCTGACCTTCCAGCTGCTCTGGCCAAAACCTGGAGTCAGCCTTGACCCCTCTCATCCTCCCACATCCTGCTGCAATCTGTTGGGACAGCATGTGGCCCAGATTTCAGAATATATTCAGAATCTCTGAGCTTCTCCCATTATCATCCTCCTAGTAAGGCTCCCAGCATCCACCCTTACTTACTCTACAGTCCCTCTCCACCCAGCAGCCAAAGGGATCCTTTGTAGTGTGAGTAGATCATGACACTCTGCTGCTCAAACCCCCCTCTGGTGGCCCACTATAAAGCCCTACAAGGGAACTGCCCCTTTTCTGTCTGCCTCTCTCCCTCCACTCTTCCCCTCACTCACTGCACTCCAGCCACTCAGAATTCCTAGATGTTCCTCAAACATGCCAAGCACATTCCTGCCTCAGGCCCTTTGCACTTGCTGTTCTCTCTGCCTGGAACGCTCCTCTCCCAGATAGCCACATAGTTTATTCCTCCCTTCCTGCACACCTCCGTTCCAATGTTGCCTTTCAGAGTCCTTCCTTCACTGTTTCACATAAACAGCCCTGTTGCTCTCCATCCCCTTGCCCTATTCGTCTTACCCTTCACCACCTGACATACACCTGCCTGTCTCCCCACCAGTCTGTCAGTTCCATGAGGTCAGGAACTTTATTCTGGCCACTGCCCTATCCCCAGTGCCCAGCACATGGCAGCCACTCAAACAGTAGTAGAATGTGGGACTTTGACAACTGAGCACATAAAGTAGAAGGCTTCCAAGAAGACAGACAGTAACACTGTCAGAACACCCAAGGATGAGGGGCCTGAAGAGAAGAGAAGGCAGCACGGACAAAGCAGGGTCAGCAAACTACGGCCCGCAGGCCAAATCCAGCTCATTCCCTGTTTCTGTAAATGAAGTTTTACTGGAACAAAGACATACACATTTGTTTAAGTCTTGCCTGCGGTGTCAGCTGCAGCAGAAGAGATAAGTAGTTCCAACAGGGATTGTATGGCCCGCAAAGCATAAAGCACTTACTATCTGGCCCTTTATAGAAAATGTTTGCCAACCTCTTGCACAAAGCAGTACTTTTCAAACTATAAACCCACAGACAA
Source organism: Equus quagga (assembly GCF_021613505.1). Lineage (NCBI taxonomy): Eukaryota > Metazoa > Chordata > Mammalia > Perissodactyla > Equidae > Equus > Equus quagga. The sequence continues at coordinate 37,577,030 of NC_060275.1, forward strand.
CCCCTCTATGAACACTTCCACAAACCTTCCAGGAGGCTCACACCCCAGTTTGAGAAACAGTCTTAGAATGAATATGGCAGGTGGTGGAGAAGAAAGACTTGGATTCAGTCCCCAGTGCTGCTGTTCAGCAGCTGTGTGACCTTACATAAATTACTTAACTTCTCAGAGGCTCTTCTTCCTTGTCTATAAAATAAGAAATACTACCAACCAGCTTGCAGAACTATTGAGAGGTGTGGCGGACCACTTGTAGGTGAAGCGCACAATATACCTACACGACCAACCATTTTTTGATAATTTACTGTATTCCAAGCACAGTCTAGATGCTACACGTGTATTAATTCATCTAATCCTCACAAAAACTCTAATAGGGCTGTGCCAGCATTCAGTAGATTTTACTTACCTTTAATGAATACAATGTGGAAAAAAAATTTTAATAAAGATGATGAAGTCCATGGTTTCAGCACTGCTGTGGGAAAAGACTGACTTTGGGGAACCAGGGACAAACCTGAGCTGCCTTGGAGAACCGTGTGGATCCCTGTGACAGTTGGCACCTCTGCCAGTCTCCTCTTCGGCTTCCCAAATTGGCAGGAAAATCTCCCTATTCAAAGAAACCTCGTGACACACGTTGCAGAGATACCCTGCAAAGCAACTGATTTTGTGCCTATTTTGGGCTGGTGAGCAGATAACTGGTCATCGCAGAGGCAAAACTCTTGACTCGCTGGATTAAAGATGCCCGGCTCAGAGCAGCACACAGCCCAGCACAGCAAAGGCAGCTCGTGCGACACACCTGCTCCTCCAAGGCTCCTTTTCCTAAACCTAAAAAAGATGTTCTGTTGACTTTTTTGCAAACCAAATAAGCAGTGTTATTTTTTCAAGAAGCGCAGCAATTTGAACTACTTTATTAGTGTGAAATCTATAGAAAAACTTCTACACCATGGGAACATACTGTCCGTTAAATCAGAGGAAAGAATTTTCAACTCTGACTTGATACATAGAAGCAGCACTAATTAAGAACCAAGAGCAAATTCTTTTATAATAACTTTTTTAAGAGTAAGGTTTTTAACTTACTTGGTTAGACCGAGAACAAGCAGAATTAAAGGGAACTCCTGATTTGGAAGTCACCCTAATTATGGCACTACATGCATATTTATATCTTTCTGTTCCCATAAATTCAAGTGTTTCTTGTTTCTTTCCTTGACTTTCTCATTACCAAGATGGGGTCAGGCTGAAAACCCTAGTGCTTACGAAGGGCATTTTTTAATTTCACTTCGACCGCTATGCTCACAAAAGACAGACATGGCTGGGCTGCTGAGTGGTCCCAGCTGACAGCACTCCACAGATAGACACCCTCAGGGAAGAGGGGACTGTGCCCCAGTTTGCAGAATCAATGCCCGTAAACCAAGGGAAGTTTTATTTCCCTGTCCGAGCCAGCTCAGGAACAAAATCTCTAACAAAATACATAGACTAGGTGACCTGAACAACAGAAAAGTATTTCTCCAGAGAAGCTAGGAAGTCTAAGAGCAATGTGCCAGCAGATTCGGTTCTTAGTGAGGGCCCCCTCCCTAGCTTGTAGACAGCCACTTTATCCCTGTGAGCTCACATGGCCTTTCCTTGGTGGAGAGAGGGAGCTCTCATGCCAATTAGGTACATTTAAGGGCACTATTCCCATCAGGGGACCCCACCCCCATGACCTCATCTAATTCTAATCACCTCCTAAAGGCCCCACCTCCTAATACCACCACATTGGAGGCTAGGGCCTCAACAGATGGATTGGGAGGGAACAAAAACATTCAGCCCATAACATCCCCTGAATAAAACTTTTAAAATATCTTTTCATTTGGTTTCTGAAATTGGAATTCTTGCCTTCCTCAAAGCAGCCCTCTCTACTGCCCACTGGGTCTACATTCTACTACATTCTGAAATCTTAGCATCTGTGTCTCAGTCTACAAAATACTAACTTACATCTGTCCTTTTTCAAAATAAATGTCCTTCTGTCTTTTTCGTCTGTGGGTGTGGGCTCCCCAGCAAGAATTCTGACTCTTTGCAGCAGAGTAAGAAAAGAAGAGGGGGAGGAAGAGAGAGAAAGAGAGAGGAAAAGGAGCCCTTGGTTTCCTTCGTCCTGCCCACGTCACTCCACACGCTGCCAGCATCGTCTATTACGGATAAAGCAGACACAACGGAGCTCTAGTGTCTCCAAGGGAGAGAAAGGGCCACAGAAATGGAGGTCTCACTGCATCCTGGTCCTTGGGCTCCACAAAGATCACGATGCTAAAGCACTCACTGAGCTCAGGGACAAGGATAAACCTGAGACTTTATCATCACCCCCCTCTTTTCCAGATGGCCAATTCCCATGTGGCAAAGCCAAGAAATTCTATACCAACTGCTTCCATCCTCTGTTTTTCGCTTTGTTTTTTTATTACTTAAGTGTAACACATTTAGAAAAGTGTACAAATCAATGAATTTTCACAGTGAACACACGCATGTAACCACCATTCAGATAAGAAAATAGAACATTACCAGTACCCCAGAGGCCCCAACCAGCCACTAAACCTCTTTCTCACCAAAGGTAATTGCTGTCTTAACTTATAAAACCGTAAACTAGTTTTCCCTGTACTTGAACTTGATATAAATTACATTAGGTTCTCCCCTGTATCTAACTTCTTGCACACTACTATATGTCTGTGAGAGTCAGTCTATGTTGTTAAATGGATGTAACAGTACATTTTCAGTGCTGTATAGTATTCTATGTATATACTATAACATAATTATCCATTCCACTGTCAATGAACATTGAATTGTTTCAGGTGTCTTTATTTGTTTTGTTTTCCTATCACACAGATTGCTGTGAATATTTTCATATATATCTTTAGGGGTGTATATATATATATATACACACATATTTATTAGGTCTCTATTTAGGTGTGGAATGGCTGGGTCATAGAGCATGCAGAAACTCAGCTTTGTAGCTGCAGAAGAGTATTTAAAAGCGAGTATGTGAGAGCTCCTTTACTTCCACATCTTTGCCAACGCTTATCATTATGCTTTTAAATTTTAACCATTCTGGTGAGTGTGCAGTAGTATCTGTATGGTTTTAATTTGCATTTCCCTGATGAATGAAGTCTATTGGCCATTTGGATATCATCTTGAAGTGCCTGTTAAGTCTTTTGCCCATTCTTCTGATTGTGTCTTTTCTGATTTATTTAGTAGGAGAAGGGGCTCTTTATAGATTTTGAATATGAGTCCTTTGTTGAATACACATATACACAGAGAGAGACCACATGAATTTCCTCTCCCATTTTGTGACTTGCCTTTTCACTTGTATTGGTGTCTTTTCATCAACGGAAGATCTTAAGTTTTAATGTACTTCAAATTATCATATTTATTCCTTTATGGTTAGTGCTTTTTGTGTCTTCTCTAAAAATCCTTGCCTCCCCAAAGCTGTGAATATATTTTCCTTGTTATCTTCTAAGGGCTTTATTGTTTTACCTTCCACCATTAGATCTATGATCCAGCAGGAATTGAGTTCTGAATATAGGGCAAGATAAGGGGCAAGATTCGTTTATTTCCATGTGGATATCCAATTAACCTAGCACCATTTACTGAAAGGACAACCCCTTTCCCACTACACTGCAGCATTACCTCTGTCATCACCAACATGTGGGGGGGGGGGGTGTTTCTGGACTCTCTGCACTTCCAATGGTCCAGTTATCTGTCCTCCCACCAATATAACAATGTTTTAGGTACCGTAACTTTAAAACAAGGCTTGATCTCTACCATTGTAAGTCCCCTAGTTTTGCCATTTTTGGCCTTTTGCATTTCCACATAAATTTTAGAATCAGTTGGCAATTTCTACAAAAAAGAAAATTTACTAGGATTTTAATTAGGATTATATATATTAACTTGGGACAAATTACATCTTTACAATACTGAGTTTTCCAATTTATGAACATTGTGTATCTCTCCTTTTAATTTGGCTTTTAAAAATACCTCTCAGTTTTCTAATAGAGGTCTTGAATATCTTTGGTCAAATGTATTCCTAGGTATCTGATGATTTTACTCTTTTGTCATTTTTTATTTTCTAATTTTTGTCACTGTAATATAGAAATAAAGTCGATTTTTGTATACTGATCTTGTACCCAGTGACTTTGCTAAATTCATTTGTAAACTCTAATTGTTGAACTACAGATCATTTTGAATAATCTTTGTATATAATCTTGATGCCTATAAATGAGAATTTTATTCTTCCTTTCAAATCCTTATACTTTTTATTTCTTTTCTTCACCTCATTGTACCTGCCAGGACTGCCAGTACCAGGTGAAAAGAAGTGATTATAACTGACCTCCTTGTCTCAGTGCCAATTTCAGGGCTTTCAATATTTTACCATTAAATATGATGTTTGCTCTATTTTTAAAGAGAGATCATTTACCAATACCTGCAGTTTGCTGAGATCTAAGTTTTCTAAGAGGCTTTTTTCCCACAAATGGGTGCAAACTTTATCAAAAGCTTTTTCTGTATTATGAGCATAAGTTTTTTCTGTTTGAGCCTGTTAGCATATTGAATAACACTGATTTTTAAATATTAAACCAAATTTTCATTCCTGGAATTAATCCAACTTGATTTGAATATATTATTAAACTTATTCTGCCAATATTTTGTTTAGATTTGTATCTATATCTGTGATAGAGATGTTCCGAGGCAGTTTTCCTTTCTTGTAATGAAATTGTCAGGTTTGGGGATCAGGGTTATATTAGCCTCATAAAATGAACTGGGAAATGTTCAACCCTTTTTCATTCTCTAGAGGAGTTAGTATAAGATTTATGCTATTTCTTTTTAAATATATGGCAGAGTTCAGTAGTAAAGACATCTGAGCCTGAGATTTCTTTATGGAAAGAGTTTTACTTATGGATTTGATTTCTTTAAGACCTGAATATGGTAAATTTTGGTAAATGTTCCATGTACACTTGTAAAAAAAAGTGTGTGTTCCCCAGTTGTTGGGTGTAGTGGTTTATACATGTCAATTAGGTTATATTGGTTAAGAGTATTCAAATCTTCTATAACCATACAGATTTAATTGTCAGCTTCTGCTATCAGTTAGTAAGAGAGTATGCTAAAAACACTCTAATTATAAATTTGTTTCTCCTTACAATTCTTTCAAAATTTGTGTTATACATTCTGTAATTAGGTGCAAATAAATTTAGGGTTTCTGGTGTCTCCTTGGTTGATTGTCCCTCCTCGTATCTAGTAATGTTGTCTGCCGTGCGGTCTCCTTTGTCTCATTTGCCTATGTCACCTTATTTGCATGGTATATCACCTTATTTGCATGGTATGT